>NC_057723.1:79238079-79277554 GCF_004010195.1 Chiloscyllium plagiosum
ACGTCCCTCCCCCAAGTCCCTCCTCCCTATCTTTTATCTTAGCCTGCTGGACCAACTTCCCTCATTCCTGAAGAAGGGCTAATGCCCGAAACGTCGATTCTCCTGTTCCCTAGATGCTGCCTGACCTGCTGCGCTTTTCCAGCAACACATTTCCATCTCTGATCTCCAGCATCTGCAGACCTCACTTTATCCTCATAACACAACCTACTTAATCTGGGTATCAACGTAGTAAACCTCCTCTAAGCCACCACCATACATTTGCATCTTTTCTTAAAGGAGGAGACCAAAACTGCACACTGTATTCGAGATGTAATCCCACCAATACCCTGTGTATCTGAAGCACGATATCCTTTTTAGGTTCAATTCCTCTTGTCTGAAGGGATGGCATCCTATTTGCCTTCTTGATTATGTATTGCATCTGCATGCTAACATCTTGTGAGAAATGCACAAGAACATCTAAATCTCTCCATCTTGAAATTCTGCAGTCGTTCTCCATTTAAGTAATCATCTGCTTTCTCATTCTTTCTGCCCAAGTGAACAACTTCACATTATACTCTATCTGCCAGAATTTTACCCACTTAATCTATTTATATGCAGCTGCAACTTATGTCTTCTTCACAAGTCATTTTCTGACCTATCTGCATGCCAGTTGTGCAGTTAGCGACTATGCCTTTGTTTCCCTCAACTAAGCCACTGATGTACATTGTAAAAGGTTGAAGCCCCAGCACAGACCCCTGCGGTACTCTACCTGTCAAATCCTGCCAACAAAACGAAGACCCACTAATGAAGATGCCTGTTCCCAGTCAGCTAGCTAATCTTTTATCCATGCTAACATGTTACCTCTTCCAACATTTTCTGTTATAAGCTTTGATGCCGCATTTTGTTAAATGACTTTTGGAAATCAGAGTACACTTTTTGTACAGTGTGCCCTGTATCCATAGGGCAAACTGCATCTTCAACAAACATGAATTAAATAATGTTGCCGTTTAACAAAACCATGCTGACTCTTCCCAACTATCGAGAGCTTTTCTAAGTACACTTTCAATGATTGATAATAACATGTTCCTCATGACAACATCAAGCTAAATAGCCTACATTTCCTGCCTACTCACCTCCTTGAAAAGAGGTTATATTTGCGACCCTCCAGCCTGATTTACTGAATAAGGAATTGTGAAAAATTAACACCAGTGCATCTTCCACCTCATTAGTAACTTCTTTTAAGAACAAAGAATAAAGTCCACCTGGACCCGATAGTACTTTCTTTGTAATTGCAATTTTGCCAAGTTCCTCTCTCGCTTCCTTCACCTTATTTATAGCTATTACTGGAATGTTTTATATATCCTCTGTAATGAAGACAGAAGCAAAATATTTGTTTATTTCAATCACCATATTATCAGCTGTTGACTCCACATTCTCATTATCTGAAGGACCAACATTCACTTTACTTCCTCCTTGCCGTTCCTTTTAAAGTACCTGTAGAGATGCTTATTATCTACTTTTACAGCTCGCTTCCTCTCATACGCCAATTTTTTCCTTTTGATTAACATTTTAATCAATCTGTGATTTTTATATACTGACGAATTATCTGACCTGTCACTCAGCTTTGCACAGTTGTTTTTTTCTGTAAGTTTGATGCTTTACAAAACCTTTTTAGTTAATTAGATGGTAGATCCTCCATTTAGGATTTATCTTTATGTGGGAACATAATTATTCTGAATATTCTGAAATATTTCCGTAAAAGTCTGCCACTATATCTTTATTGAGCTACCAATTCACTTCAGTTAGATCAGCTTTCATGCCCACATAATTGCCCTTATTTAGTTGTAAAATATGAAGCCTTAGACCCAAACTTCTCCCCTTCAAACTGGATTTTCAGATTTAATCATATTTTGTTTGCAATTGCCAGAGGGGGGAGACCATTGATTATACCCGTCACATTACAGAATACCAAGTCTGATTATAAACTGCTGTATGGTCAGTTCCAAAATACGCTGCACTCAGAAACCATCTTGAAAGCATTCCAAGAGCTCCTTATCCATGCAACTCCTGGCAAATTGATACTGCCATCTTACATGTAGATTACAGTCACACATCGTTATTGTCATTCCTTTACCACAGGCACCCAATATTTCTCCTTGTATACTTTGTCCCACACTGTGGTTACTTTCAGAGCAGTTGAAGACCACACCCAGTAGTGACTTCATTCTTCTACTATTCCTCATCTCCACCCAAACCAATTCTCCATCTTGATCACATCTATTGCACAAATATCAAACTGGATTAACCTCATGCTATCCCTTACCTTTATTTAACTTCTTATTTTTCATATATGTCATATGTCCCTCAATATTCAGGACCTAATTCGGTCATCCTGCAGTCATGTATCCGTAATGACAAATAAGACATATTTATTTACTTCAACTTGCAATTAATTAATGGAACATGTATTCAGACACAGAACTTTTGGTTTTTTTCCTTGTTATTTTTCAAAGCATTGATTGTTGGTGTACTACCAGAATTTCTTACCCTCTGTCCCATCTTGCCATTCTTTGATCCTATTTTCTCATCTTACGTTATCTCTACTCTTGAAAATACATGGGGCGAGATGAAATTCTCAGAGGACACAGAGTGCTCTAGATCAGGGGCTCTAAGCTAGAGTGGACGTGAAGATTTAAGGGATGCATCGCAGACTGACTTCAAAGCTTGATTGACAGACAAAGACTGCAATGATTTGAGCAGTGCAGCAAAAGAATCTTCTTTGGTCACCTGAACTTTTGAGGATAAATAGTAATGGATTGGAACAAGTGCACATTCCAGATTTAAGTTAGCACTAGTTGAGAAGGCTGACAAAGAAACCACATCTATTGGTAGTTTTTAACAGTTTTTATTCACTCATGGGATGTGGACGTTGCTGGCTGGTCAACATTTATTGCCCATACCCCAGCTGCTTTGAGAAGGTGATGGTGAGTATATGCCAACCAGATACCCCAACCCAATCTAGTGCCATCTGCCAGCACCCGGCCCATATCCCTCCAAACCCTTCCTATTCATATACCCATCCAGGTGCCTTCAAAATGTTACAATTTACCAGCCTCCATCACGTCCTCTGGCAGCTCATTCCGCACATGCACCACCCTTTGCATGAAAATATTGCCCCTTAGGTCCCTTTTATATCTTCCCCCTCTGACCCTAAACCTATGTTCTCTAGTTCTGGATTCCCCCATCCCAGGGAAAAGACTTCGTCCACTTGTCCTATCTGTGTCCCTCATGATTTTATAAACCTCTACATGGTCAGCACTCGGACTCCGATGCTCCAGGGAAAACAGCCCCAGCCTGTTCAGCCTCTCCGTATAGCTCAATTCCTCCATAATTGTAACATAATTGTAAATCTTTTCTGAACCCTTTCAAGTTTTACAACATCCTTCTGATAGGAAAGAGACCGGAATTGCAAGCAATATTTCAAAAGTGGCCTCAGTTGGGGAATTCCAAGATTTTGATCCAGCAACAGTGAAAGAAACATTTGCAAGTCAGGATGGCGAGTGGCTTGGAAGGAGCTTGCAGGAAGTGGTGCTCCCATGTATCTACTGCTCTTCTCTCTCTAGAAGGAAGTGCTAGATTTGGAAGATGTTGTTTGAGGATCTTTGGTAACTTTCTGCAGTAAACCTTGAAGATAGTAATGGCTTGAAATGTTCCAAGTGGTGCCAGGCTGATGGTGTGAGACAGGTTGAGGTGAAACAGGAGCTAGCCCCAGAGATATGGGCCCAGGAACAGCAAACGACAGGGATAGCTCATCATGAGAGTTCAGATGGATGCCATTTTAGGATAGACTTGCCACCTTATTGAAAGTACAGAGCATTATCAATGGAAATCCACTATAACTGTGCTACCACTCCAGACAAGCTCCCAAACTGAAGAAAATGACAAATCAAAGCATGCAAATATTGTGAATAATGTCAAGTTTTTGACTGGTTCTGAGAAAAACCAACCTCCAACTAATAGCAACAAAAGGATTCAACAGGTTTGCTCCACTAGACACTTCTGAGTGGAAGGGAGCTTAATGTCAAAATACTGTATGAAAATTCTGTTGGAAGGATGGAAAGGCAGGATATTGCTGTGAACCACTGTTAAAGACTGAGTTACTGGGAAATGTGTTGAATGGACATCTTGAATACAAGTGTACGCAGAGACAGGGCACATACAATGGCTCCAATTTCTCCATCACCTTAAACTGAACTATAAATCATGACTCAGGTCACAAGCCTAGATCTCAATTAATGCTGACTAGTCACAGAAAGATTCCAAATCGCAACATCCATTCTCTCCACAGTCTGTTGCTCCTGAAATGCTGTTTTTGGTCTTCTATAAATCTCCCCTGGAATGTAGGAGGCAGGTCCCAGGGCAACTTTGAGGGGGCTCAGAACCAATTTCTTCTGATTACTGCAATCACGGCATACAATGATCATAACGTGAAGGAGCAACATTTAGATTCCAATTGGAATGTTGAGTTTGTAGGCTTTCAAACCACGATTACGGAATCCTAAAGAGAAACTTAAGGTGCCTACAACAGGGTCAATTTTTTATTGTTGACTTCTTGGAACATTTGTTGTTGCATGGTAATAAAATTAATTTGCCTTTAGAAAGCCGGCCAGTATCTTCTCAAATTTAAAATGAGAACCGGACAATACTTCGAGGGCCCCCATACAGCTAAGTTTGACAATCATAGCCCAAGGATTATTCATGAGTTAGCAATACAACCCTGAAACAAATCTCCCCACTTTAACTCTATAAATAGTTTCACTGGCTTACAACTAACTGTACTCATTATTTCCACTACAAGTTTATCTTACCCTTGTCGTCAGTTTCTTTAGTTGGACTGTAAGGTGGACTGGTCTCAGTTCCCTTCTTACGTCTACTTCTGGCGTTTTGAGATACTTGTTTTTGACTAACCTGTAGAATTGAAAAGGCTAACCATTAGATTATGTCACTATCTTTCACTCAATCACCCATGATGCTCCACACACTTAACCAAAGGTGAATTTCACAAAATAGGTTGCCTTCCTGTAACCTTCCCCATTGCCTCCCAACACAAAGCAAATGAAGCATTCCATCAGTACAAAATGATCTTGCAGCCCAGCAGAGAACATATCGAACACACCCAAATGATGGAGAATCTGGCTTTTAATGAGCAAAGCAAAACCCAATGCTTTTACTGGAAACGACCTTCTATTTTGAATAATTAACTATGACAAACTTATTTCCAGTTTATGAGATTAATAAACGTTAGAGAATCAGTTATTACTTTAGAGAAAGGCACTTAATAGTTTAAAAGTAAACACCATCACAGGACAACAACATATCTGCAAGAAGGTAGTACTCAAGCAAAGCCTAAAACTTTCCTTTGAGCAAAAGATACAAAGGCCCAACACAAGGGGAAGGAAGCTTCAATTTTACATCATTACAGATCAAAGTAGCAGCAAAAGTACTGCAAAGGCCACTGCCTGACCTATGGCGAAGAAAATAGTACAAAAGAGTGATTGGATTTTGCAATTCAAAAATTGCAATAAGCATTTATAACACTCACCATTGCTATATTACTCTCATTTGCTTCTAAGCTCTGAGGCAAAATTCCAACTTCTCCTTTCAGTAAGTGAAGTGCTTCATCGAGAAGGGTGATATAAATCCGCACAGGGTCAACAGTCTTTGTCTGGTGGTCCTAATGGGAAAGAAACATCAGTCATCAACAGAAACGTAAGACATGTTCTTTAATATACTCTGTTATTTCGTGCACTAGACTAACAAGGACTTGAAGTCAGACCTCCAAACCAGGTGCACCACATAACATGTGAATCCCGGTTTCTGGATCTGGGACAAAATGTCTATTTCCTTTTGTGTTTCTCTGTACCTTTCAATTCTTCTTGGTTAATGCCAAATACAAATAAGGATCTACACAAAAACCAAGAAATATTAGAATGTCAATTATCTCATCAGCTACTAGCCAGTAGTTTCTGCAACACTTGGAATGATAAGATCACATGCCTTTCTGAATGGATGAGCATAAACATCCTCAAGCCCTGTCATATAATTCAGACTAGCAGCTGGCTGCTGTCCAGCTGCTTCCTTCTGGATTTAACTTGCTTCCTCAAAAGCCTCATGACCAGTAGAACAACTATGGTGCTTTACATATACCAGTATTATTGCAGCAAGGTTCTCTTATTTCTAAGAGTATGCTCAGAGGTTCAATTTTACCAGTGATTCATATTTTGCAGCAGGCTTTTCCTTACTATTTTACTGCTTTCAAAATCCAACCTCAGCTTTAAATGCTAGGTAAGGTGAATGGACAGTGACGGACTTCCGTAGTGTCAACGTGAAGAATGTTACTCACCCTGACAGTGCAAACGTGAAATATCCACAAGATCCAACCAAGGACAAAGGCTGAATTTATCCAGCCGAAGGAAAATTAATCAAGCCTGAGACAACCTTGAAATGCAAATTTGTACCTTCTGAGTGGAAGTGAAAAGAGGAAGGAAAATTACAACATGTATTTCAAGTCAGTGCCATTTTGTACCTGTTCTGTGGTAACTACCATGGTGTGTGAAGCAGGGTCATGATGTGCAACAATGGCAAGAATCCATTCTTCAGGAGCGTCTGGTTGGTAGATCTTCACTCTGTGCCCCTGCAAACTGTATGGGCCTAAAAGACCAAATGCAACAGCAAAATGAAAGTGATCAATTTCGAGAAAATACAATCACTTCACCAGCATTTCAACTCATAGCCCATGAAAAGCAATCAATGTTCCCTTTAAAATTCTGCTGCTGCACATGGTAAATGTTTTCAGTAAGAAATTCCTTTAGCATTTTATACGGCCACACTTGTGAAGCTTATCAGGAATATTTAAAAACACAACAACTCGGAACTAATTAAAACATGTTGGCAAATCCCACTTTGACAGTGAGATTCTTTCAAAGAAATGGATTCTACTATCAACTGATGAGGATTTGTTTGTACTAACACTAAAACAGAAGTGGTACCTCTGGTGACTGGGGAACACACAGCCATTCTCCTTTCCCACAGAATCAAGTTGTAAGATACTGTAGAACTTGAGGGGCCTTGGATGAACTCTTCTAACTCAAACTCCATGTCTCAGCAATGACTTAAGTGACTTAAAATAAAAATCCTTTCATTGATATTTTTCCCCCTTCTGTTCAAAGTAACTTGAACTGCTTTCCACGCTCCAAGTGCTATTGTATGCAACAGACTTTTCTGATAAACAAGACATTCATTAAAAATAGAGGGCTTGGGAGAGTTTGGAAGCTTTGCATTTAACATTCGACCGTGCATAATGAATGCAAGGTAAAAACCAATTGTTTCCAGCGGGGGAAAAGAGCTCAGATGAAGTACATAGTGCTCACTGCTTCAGGAGTAACTGGTAAGTACCATCTGTGGTTTATTTTTATAATCCATCTGGTTTAGAACGAATGTATTTTATCCAGTTAAGTTTCCCTCCGGAAATTTATTTTTAAACCTTAATACCGGAGTTAATTTGTTTTCTTAACCTCAATAGGCCTATATCTGGTGCGAGCATATGATTGGAAGCTCCCCCATGCTCTGATGATTCCCTTCACTGTTACTTGATCTATTCTACTTATGCACAAAAAAAATGTCAACACAAGCAACCAATGCAAAGAACGCAAGTAATTACAAGATCAATCTTCTTTTACTTCAAAACTTCCAATTAACTCTAGCTTTAGGAAAACTGTTGCCAACTTCAATTGTAGTTATTTATAATCAAGATAAAGAATTTGGTTGTAGCTGGAAGCAATAATTGTAAGAAAGCCACGTTTGTGGTTTGGAGAAATGAAGATACACAGACTATTAGGAAATCAAAACAACAATGATTGACTTGAAGGAAATTTGTCAACAATGTCAAATCAAAATTCAGTAGGCAAACACCAATCATCATTTTCCCAGGTTTTAATTTTATGAATTTAATGCAGTGGAACATATACCAAATGACAATGCAATAGAGACAAGAAATTTTGATAGGTCTAATGCGTGTACAAAAATAGCTTTTGAAGGTCCATGACTTCACAGCAGCTAATTAAACATAAGACCTGAAGACATTGGCGTACTTCTGCTCCTTTCAGTCTAATGAGCCTGCACGGCCATTCAATGAGATCACTGTTGATCTGATAATCTTCAGCTCTACTTTTCTGCCTCCTCCTCAAAAGCCTGGATTCCCTTACTAATTAAAATTCTGCTTACCTCAGCCTCCAATATACTGATTGACCCAGCCGCAACAGCCTTGTGGCAAAGAATTTCACAGATTTCCAACTGTAGGAGGGAAGAAATTCCTCCTTATCTCTGTTCTAAATATTCTGAGATTATGCCCTCTGGTCCTAGATTCTCTCATAAACGAAAACCACCTTTCTGAATCGACCATGTCAAGACCGTTAAGCAGTTTATAACTTTCAATAAGGTGGCCTCCCAATCTTCTAAATTTCAACAAGCATAGGCCCAATTTACTCAATTTCTCCTCATAAAATAGTCCCTCTCCAAATGGTATCAAGCAAGTGAACTTTCTCTGGATGTCTCCAATACATGCATATCTTTCCTTCAGTAAGGGGCCCAAAATTAGTCACAGTATTCCAGCTGTGGTCTGACTAATGCCCAGCAGAGTTTTAGCAAGATCTCCCAATACAGCAAGATGGCATTACCTCTGGAAGGGGAGAGACAGGCAATCTTTTCTAAGGACCTGAAAACACTTACTAGAAAAATCCTGAGTCAAGGGAATTAGTGAGGAAGCTTTTAGTAACCAAACTTAAATCAAGTATAGAGCTTTAATATTTTCTGTGGGGTTGAGTCATTTGAGATAACTGTACCTTTTAAAGTTACTGTATATAATTATGTGATTTCTCCTTCACTGAATACAGACAACGAATTATTTTAGCAAAACCTCCCTTTCTCTACATTCCATTCCCTTTAAACTAATGGCCAACATTCCATTTACCTTCCCTGTAACCCCTGAATTGCTGTGATTCATGCACAAGGAATTCCCAACCCCTCCTGTTAGTTATAGCTTCCTATTGTCTTTCTCCATTTCAATAACATTCAGCTCCTCTAATCTTCATGCCAATGCATAACCTCACATTTCCCCACATGATATTCCATCAGCCAAGTTTTTGCCCACGTGCTTTACCTGCCCATATCTGTGCAGGGTCTTTGTGTTTCCCATATATTTGTGTGTCATCGACAACCTTGGCTGTTGTACATTTGCTTTCCTCATCCAAATCATTAACATACATTGTAAATAATTGTGGTCCTAGGAATGTACAGGCTAGGTGAGTTCATTATGGTAAACGTGGGGTTACGGGGATAGAATAGGGGCTGGGTCTGGGGGGGGGGGGAGATGCTCTTTCGAGGATCGGTGCAGACTCAATAGGCCGAGTTGCCTCTTTCCACACTGCAGGGATTCTATGATTACATCTACTGCTTCCCCTTTAACTACCTTGCATGTTCACTACTAAAAGCATTCTAATAAATTTTTCAGGCAAGATTTCCTCTTCACGATTTTGACTGTCTTGATGATTTAATTAGACATTTCTAAATTTCGTCCTTCATAACAGACCCTAACATTTTCCCAATAACAGGCATTAAATTAACTGGTTTACAGTTATCTATTTTTTGTCTCATTCCCCTTCCAATAAAAGGTGTTATGTTAGCAGCCTTCCAATCCTCTGGGACTTTTCCAGAATCTAGGAATTTGTGCAAGATAATTACCAGTGCACCCACCATCTCTGTAGCTTGTTTGCTTAATATCTTAGGATATGTGATTTTTTGAGAAGATTTATAGCTCAGATTGAGGTTCAGGTTGTAAGTTTGCTCGCTGAGTTGGTAGGTTTGGTATCAGACATTTCGCCACCATGTTAGGTAACATCAGTGAGCCTCCGTTGATGCGTTTATGTTCTGTCCCACCTTCTACTTGTGTGTCTTGGTCTGGTAAGGTGGGTGATATCACTTCCGGTTCTTTTTCTCAGAAAGGTTGGTAAATGGGTCCAAATCTATGTGTTTATTGATAGAATTCCAGTTTGAATGCCAGGCCTCTAGGAATTCCCATAAGTGTCTCTGTTTAGACTGTCCTAGGGTGGATGTGCTGTCCCAGTCAAAGCCATGTCCTCCTTCATCTGTGTGCAAGGACACTAGTGATAGCTGGTCAGTCTTTTGGCAGCTAGCTGGTGCCCGTTTATTGCTGGTGTTGGTACAGGGTCCTTTAGATTTATCAGTAGCTGTTTCAGTGTGTTAGTAGGTTTGTGGGCTACTATAATGCCGAAAGATCGGAATAATCTGGCAGTCGTCTGAGAGATGTCTTTGTATGATAGTGTGGCTAGAGTCTCTGAGGGTGTTGTGTCTTCTTGTGGTTTGTTAAACACAGTCTGCCAACTCTTCAACAACAAACCCAAACAAGAAAACATAGCCATACTACCATACAAAGGCATCTCAGAGGTGACTACCAGACAAATCCATCATGGTCGCCCACAAACCTACCAACACACTGAAACAGCTACTGATGAATTTAAAGGACCCTGTACCAACACCAGCAAATCGAATGTCATATACAAAATATCCTGCAAGGACTGCAACAAACACTACTTTGGACAGAATAGCAGAAAACTAGTCACCAGGATACATGGGCACCAACTAGCCACCAAAAGACTGACCAGCTATCACTAGTATTCATACACAGATGAAGAGGGACACCAGTTCAATTGGGACAATACATCCATCCTGAGACAGGCTAAACAGAGACATGCACAGGAATTCCTAAAGGGCTGGCATTCAAACCAGAACTCCATCAATATACACATCGATTTGGACCCCATTTAGCAATCACAGAAAAGAAACCAGAAATGGTAACACCCACCTTAACAGACCAAGACATGTAAATAGAAAGCGAGACATAACACCAGTGCTTCACCAGAGGCTCACTGATGATGTTACCTAGCATGGTGAAGAAACGTCTGAGAACAAACCTACGAGCTCAGCGAGCAAACTTACGTGAACTTAGGATATGCCCCATCCGATTCAGAGGACTTATCAGTATTTCACCCCATTAGTTTCCCTGGGATTTTTCTCTTAATAGTTATTACATTTATTGCCTGTCCTTTTGCCCTTTGAATATCTAGTATTTTCAGATAGTATTAGTTTCATCTGCTGCAAATACTGACGTAAAGGACTCAACTGCTCTGCCATTTCCTGGTTCCTCAATATTATTTCCCAGCTTCATTCTCCGAGGGATCTGTGTTCACCTCAGCTTCCTGCTTCCTTTTTAAATATTTGAAGATATACAGACTTTTGTACAATCTGTTCTGATACAACGTGAGAGCTCCAGTCCCGTGTGATCCCATGTTATAAGAAAATTGCGTAATAGCAGCACCATTTAAACCAGTAGGATGAGAATCATTTTACAGCCAATACAAGTAAAGCAAGTCCAAATTCTTCAAATAATGTTCTAAATTCTTCAATCGCATTTGTGCCAATTTTCACTGAAGAAATATGCATTATAGCAGAACCGATTGTATTGTAATAATATTGAAACTGTCAGTCGGAGAAATTAACAGCAACGTCTAGCGTTTGCAAATCTGAAGTTAAACATGGAAATCCAGATTTGCTGTCAGTGATTCCCTGTTCCTCTACACAATATGAATTTCTCAGTTGGAAATCAATGAGAAATCTGAACTCTGATATAAACATACATATCATATACTATTACTCACATTGCAAAGCTTGGAGAAGCTTTGCTTTGTTGATTTAAAGCAATCAAAAAATCCCTTGCACATAGATGAAATGGAAGAATATGGAGCCTAAACGTTTGAGCAACACAGTTACCTTTTATTAATCCGAGTGTGGGAGAAACGGTGTTTATTTGATGACAGTCTTATTATAAGACATTTGATGTTAATTCTCTTCTTCCTCAATTTAAAACAGGACAAATTTTCATTTGAATTACAGTTGGCAAGTTATGGAAATTGAAAAAAATTCAGATGACTCCACAATCAGCAATGATTTATAAAACAGTGGTCAATACTTAGTTGCAATGAATTAACCACAACTTTACTGATCTACATTTCAATTTTATAAAAAACATTTAAGTCTCAACTGGAGTATGACATTCTGTTCTGGGCACCACATCTTACGAATGATGTAAAGAATATTAGAGAGGGTGCAGAGAAAGTTCACAAGAATGGTTCTAGTAATGAGGAACGTCAACTACACAAACAGATTGGAGAAAGTGGGGCTGTGTTCCTGTGAGGGGGGGGGTTAAGATGAAATTTAACAGGGGAATTCAAAGGCAAAAGTGGGTGGGGGGGGGGGGCTGGAAAAAGTAGACAGGACACAGATTTAAGGCGGCTGACAAAAGTAGCAATACTGACATAAGTAGAAACATTTCCTTGTGAATGACTGGAATCGTGAATGTACGGCTTCAAAGAGGGATGGAGGTAGGATCTATCAAGGCACGCAAGATAGAATTGGATTATTATCTGAAAAGGAAGTATTTGCAGCGTTATAGGTTGTCATGGGGAAGTGACACTGAATAAAACTGCTCCTTTGTAGAGCCAGAATGACCAAGTGAATAGTCTCTTTCTGTACTATAACGATTCCCTGATTCATGAATTTAATATCCAACAATCTTGTTTTTATCTACAATACCTCTGAGTATCTCTTGAATTTTCTTTTCTCTGATCCAAGATTTCAAAGATTCTTGAAGTTTTTGATTATCCTGGACAATGGGATTCTGGCTGTCAGAATCCTCCTTGAGAGACATAAAAAGATGACAAGTGAGGAAAAATGAATGGCAAAATGGAATTAAGAGACTAAATATCCCTTTTGAATAATTAACAAAAATTTCAGTATTCTACCTACCTTGTTTTGGTTCACAATGTATTGTGTATAGGATTAGACTGTAAATGTGTTTTTAAAGACAGTTCAAAAGGAGAGTCACAGAACCCGAAATGTTAACTTTGCTCTGTCTCCATAGATGCTGCCAGACCTGCCCATATTTTCCAGCAATTTGTTTTTGATACAATTCAGAGCAGGGTTTCTGTTCATTTATTCATGTAGAATACGAGTGACTAAAACAATATTTTGTGCATAGCTTTTAACACTTACTGACTTTTCTTGTACATTTCTCCAATCAGCGGTGACATGTGATTTGTGTGATTGGACTGAATTTTTTGGGGTCTTTGGGCAGAATGAAAGTTTGACAAAATGCTATGGGAAGGTGTCTTCCCAACATTTTCCTGCCACCATACTACTTTGACAGCCAAGGAAAAGATGGTAGATGATCGGTTCACTTGGAGGCAGGGTGAACCACTTTAGTGGCTAATTGAGGGTCTCTTCTCACCTCGAATGGCACTCTGCTCTGGCAACTGACCTTTCTCTGGGTGGAAAGCTGGCAGGTAAACCTTACCGGTCTCCCAGTGTATTCTTCTGAAATTTTAGGTGGTTCTTTAGGCACTGTTTTGAGCCCAGAAAGGAACACCTGGTTGCATCAATGCTTCCTGCCCACCACAAAACCGTTCACTCCTGCTTTCCTGATCAGTCCCTGTACTCCGAGATTCCACTTACTTAGCTTTCCAGGCACAAGTTAATTAATGTTTGCCTATCGTCAAACTGCAGCATAGCTGTGGTCACCACTCCCAATGGTGCTGCTAAGCTACCAAACCTCTGATAGATCAGAAAAGGCTGCAGACAGACAGGCCAGTAGCACAGACTTAATTGGCCAAAGCCAGGCAAAGAAGCCCAGGCAGTAAAACCTAAAAACAAACTCCTGAAACTACAGTGAAAAATTTAAAGTGACAAAAAGAATTATGCAAATAGCTATGATGACATAATAAGTAGAGGAGATCATTCAGCCCATTATGTCTGTGCAAGCTCTTGGAAATAGCTGTCCAATTAGTCCTGGACTCTCTTCCTGTGGTTCTATGAATTCCTTTGCTTTCGAACATTGTCATTTGAAAGCTTTTGGTGAATATGCTTCCATTGTTCTAGGCAGTGACACGCTAGATAACAATTCACTCATAAAATATTCCTACACAGATCATGTATGGCTCGTTTACAATTACCTTTACTCTGTATTCACCAATTATTCAGAATTCTGCCACTAGAAACTAATTTCTCAATGAGATCCCTTCATACTTTGAACATATTAACCGAATCTCCTATTAATCTTCTTTGCTGTAGAAGAGCATTTCCTGCTTCTCAATCTTTGATTCCATTCAAAAACATTCTTCTGCACCCTCTCCAAGGCTTTGAAATCTTTAACAGTTGGTGTTCAGAACTGGCCACAGATGGGGTCTAACCATGGATTTATAAAGAATTAGCAGACCATCCTTCCTTTTGAATTCTATATCTTAACTAGAAGTCAAGTACCCATATACCTTTTAAAAATCCTTCTCAACTTGTCCGGCTGTATTCGAAGAGTTGAGTATGTTTCCAAGTCTGTGTCTCCACCTCCTTGAAAATCATACCCTTTGGCTTGTATTGCCAAAACACCAATGGAAGAGGAGAGTAAATAAGTGAGATTCAAACACAACTCTTTATCAATTATAAACTCTACATCATTAAATCTGCTTAACGTCTGCAGCAGGTCTCCATCTAGTCAAAGCCACAGTGGCTCAGTGGTTAGCACTGCTGCCTCACAGTGCCAGAGACCTGGGTTCGATTCCAGCCTCAGGTAATTGTCTGTGTGGAATTTGCACATTCTCCCCGTGTCTGCACGGGTTTCCTCCAGTGCTCCGGTTTCCTCCCACAGTCCAAACATGTGCAGTCAGGTGAATTGGCCTTGATAAATTGCCCGTAGTGTTAGGTGAAGGGGCAAATGTAGGGGAATGGGTCTGGGTGGGTTGCTCTTTCGAGGGTGAGTGCGGACTTGTTGGGTCGAAGGGCCTGTTTCCACACTAAGTAATCTCTTCCTATCCTCATGACTAATTACGAAAACCATTGCTAATAGGATCTTTTTCAGAGATTTCACTAATCCTATTCCACTCTGACCACTTCTTGATTATTAGTTGCTTGCATTCCAACCTCAACGCAAACGGAGGGAATAATTTCTCCTCAGCATTTTGAAATCTTATGGCCTAAACCACTGACTTCAGACTTGAGCTTTACCATTTTCTTCAAAACAACTGATGTTGGCGATTTCTGACAGCAATGAGAAGAGGGGAGGTCATGGGTGAATGCTTATTATATCAGAATTGTCGTGGAGTTATCTGTACAATTGTGGTCTGCTTGGAATGATGGTTAAATTCTGCACTTGCAAACGTTTTTGTTCTGCTATTATGCCTATTTTGCAAGTTGCGTTTAAAATTTGTCTCCTTACCTACTTTTACCTTGTCAGCGTGGATCTCACATCTTTAGCTTTTGGAGGCATGGTGACACAGTGGTTACCACTGTTCCCTCACATTGCCAGGGACCTGGGCTCACTTCTACCCTTGGGTGACTGTGCACATTCCACACAGGCATTCTCCCAGTGTCTGGTTACCTCCGAGTGCTCCAGTTTCCTCCTACAGTCCAAAGATTGCTGGTTAGGTGGATTGCCCATGGTAAATTACCCTGTGTCCAAGGACGTGCAGGGTCACAGGGATAGGGTGAGGGCATGGTTTTAGGTGATATGTCCTTTGAAGGGTCGGTTCAGACTCAATGGTCTGAACAACCTCTTTCTGCACTGCAGTGATTCTATAATACTTTTCCAATATATTTCGATCTTTTAAGATTTCCATTTCTTTGATACTCCTTTCCTTCCCTGACAGATAACCTGCTACACCACTTCATGACTAATAAATTCACACTGGTCCCAATATAATCTGCTCTCTCCTTTCCCCCCCTCACTCCAATAGAATAAAAAAGCCTTTAGTTTTAATTTTCCGTTCTAAAGGGCAAACATAAAACAATGAATGCCACTTTACTCTCCAAAAACCTGACTTGCTGTGTTTCAATTATTTCGTCCTTCATGAGGAATTGGAATGGCTTTTGTAGAAGAAAGGTTTGACACGTTAACCACATAATATTTTTTTCAATGCTAAGATCTGTGCTTAACGTTGAACAGAAAAGTGAGCACAAATGCACTACTATGTCTAAAAGAGGTGGAACCATATTTGAATTCATAAAATATTTAGTTACATTGATACCAATTTTTGCAGTCCTAGTGAACTTGCAGCAAGTGTAAGGAAAAACATTCGACACAACCTTCACTGATGGTTCAAACAATGGGAGAGCCTTATAATCCTCCAAACTCAAGTAGTCAGACACTTCTACCTGAACAGCAACAGCATTGTAATAACATGGAACATACAAATGTGAAAAGTCAAGCACCTCTTCCTTCCTCCATTTAGCGCAAACAAGCTAAACCTCAATAAAAAATTCTCCACACACTGCACTGTATTGAACATGGAAAGGTAAAAGCTGGTCATACGATGGTGCAATTCTAATTAACCATTGAGAACTCTCAAAATAAGAAATGTTATACCTGTATCAATCATAATGAAGTACATTTTTAGATTAGTGTTTTAACATACAAACTCTTGGACGAGGTTGTGTATTCGTTCACAGAGCTGGTGTGGTTGTCTACAGACAATCTGCCGCCTCGCTAGGTGACCTTGTCAGTGCACCTTTGATAAGGTGTTAGTGCTCTGTCCCACCTGGTATTTGTGTGTCTGTTCTTTGGGACTTCTGGTTCTGTATCTGAGTAGTTTGCATATGGAATTCAGTTCAATGCGTTTATTGTGAGAGTTCTGGTTGGAAAGCAAGGCTTCAAGGAATTATCTTCCGTGTTTATTTAGCCTATACTCGGATGATTACATTGTCCCAGTTGAATTTGTGCCCTTTGTTGCCTGTATGGTTGGAAATGAAGTAGTACTGGTCGTGCCTGGCAGTGGCGAGTTCATGTTCATGCATTCGTATTCTGTTTGTCCTATGTAGTGACCTTGCAGGGTATCTGGTAAAAAACGTTTGTCCTGTTCGATGCAAGTGTCAGGTCTTTAATCTTTGTGAGGAGCTGGTGAAAAGTGTTTACTGGTTTGTGGGCTACTAAGATTCCTAAGGGTCTGAGCAGCTGGGTAGTCATTTCTGATATATCCTTGATATATGATATGTTCACTGTCATATAGTGTTTTCTTTTAGGTTTGTTATGTTGGAGGATAGTGCTCTGAGGGTACCTGTTCCGTTTAAATCCCTTGAATAGGTGTTCCTGTTCTGCCCTCTCGAGTTCTGGGTTGCTGCAGTGGGTCGTTGCTCATTTAAATAGTGTTCTCATGCAGCTTTGTTTGTGGGTACTGGGGTGGTTGCTTTTATAGTTCAGTATCTGGTCTGTATGAGCATTCTTCCTGCACACACTGGTCTGGAGTTCATCAGTAGGTGTGCATTCCACTAATACGTCTGGATACCACTGAGTACCACATTTCACTGGATACAGGCCAGATACTGAACTATAACAGGAACCACCCCAGCACGCACAAACAGAGCTGCATGAGAACACTATTTGAACAAGCAAGGACACACGCAGTAACCCAGAACTCCAGAAGGCAGAACAGGAACACCTAATCAAGGGATTTAAACGAGCGTGATCCTCCAATACTTACGCAACCAACCTAAAAAAAACACTACACAACCAGACACAATAGTCACCAGACCATGCATCAAGGACAAACCAGAAATGATTACCTAACTGCTTAGACCCCTAGCAGTCTTAGTGGCCCACAAACCAGTAAATGCCTTTCACTAGCTCCTCACTAAGGTAAATGACTGGACATCCATAGGATGAACTTTATTCACCAGGACTATGAAAAACACTACGTCGGACAATTAGGAAGAAAACTGACCATAAGTGCACGAACATCAGCTCCCCACTGCCAGACACAACCAGTACCCCCTTATTTCCAACCATATAGACAATGAACGACACAAATTCAACTGGGACAATGTAACCATCTTAGCACAGGCTAAACAGAAACACATGAGAGCATTCCTTGAAGCCTGGCACTCCAGCTGGAACTCAACATATTGAACTAGACCTCATACACAAACCACAAAGATACCAGAACTGGATGTACAAAAAACAAAGACACATAAATACCAGGTGGGACAGACCACCAATACCATATTAAAGACACACTGACGATGTCACCTCGCAGGGCGACAAAACATCTGCAGAAAACCACACCAGCTTGATGTACAAATTTACGATCTCATCCACAATCCGAGCTATGCACCTTTTCAAAAATTCTAAACTCTTGTATTTCCCAAGCTCATTACACAAGCAAGCAGAAGATCAAAACTGACACCCACATTTAAATTTGTACACGATTGTCATGAGCATAGGTAAAAAAGAACCAACAAAACAGATACTGGTTGATAAGCCAATTCCTACTCAATTCATTTTCTGCAAATATATGAAATAAGCTTAAAATCAAACACCAGAATCCACCCATTTAAGGCACTGGATAGCTCAGAGTATTAATTTGGCAAGAGCTATAGGAGTTCTTACAAAAATTACTGGAATTTAAATTTTTAAACTTTTGCGAATTAGAGACTAAGCACTAACTTAACATTACAATGACACTACAGTACTGAACTGAATCTAAAATGAACCCAACTACTCCATGCTAAAATTATATACATGCAGTAAAACTACTAAAAGAAATAGAAGAAAATTACTTTAAATAGTCGGAGTGCAGCACCATCAACCGTAAAATTCGTTACCCTGTCACCGAAGAACTCAACTGGAACGATGGAACCCAACCCAATTTTATCTACCAGTGCTTTATAGGTCTGAAAACAAAATAAAAATCAATTACTATGTCATCATAAATAGGGCACAAAAACACAGTATACAGTGAGCTAACAGATGATAAGTTATATAATAAGTATGGTCTTCATTTGATGCCAGCAACAGCAGTGTAGAAATAAATATACATGTTAGCTACTCAGGAGAGAACAAACTGACTCGTCGCCCTTTTAAACAGTAATCACGGTAATACCATTGGCCATTGCAATTAAAATCAGGGCAAACTAATGAGAAAATGTATATCCCAGATACAGATGATACTTGTTTATCAAACTTCTTGACTTGTTGGCTACCATCCACATTCATAAAGTTAACATCCACAGTTACTCTCTGTTTCACATCCTTGGAACTAAGGTGGCAATAAAAATCATGCTAAATATACAAATATTCATAAGCTGGGATTCATTCTCAGCAAACAAAAATACTTCAAGCCTTGTGTTTATTTAAAAATTACCCAGACAGCTCCCCTTATGGCAACATTCTGGGCAAAGTTGGCTTGCCAACCAATCAGCACCCTTTCTCCTGCATCATAAATAGATCCTTTGAAAATTGGCAATCTTGAGCTTGTCCTAATGAATGCAAGATGAAAACCTTTGGCCACATCTCTTTCCTTCCATCAAGAAACAGAAATTTTGTTGAACAGAATGATCCAGGTATAAAAGCAAAACCAGTGAAGGTGGTACAACTCACTTAGAGGACCACACTAATGCTATGCTGTCATTCTTCTGAGGTTAGATACATGAGGGCATGTTAGAAAGGGAGTACATGAATCATAGGGGACCTTAAGCTTCATATAGATTGAGATGGTCAGATTGGCAGAATTAGCAGTGAGGATAATTCATAGGCTGTACTTGGGACAGTTTCCAAGAACAATATGTTGTAGATCCAAAAAAAACCCAAAGAATTACGGATGCTAGAAATCAGAAACAAAAAGACAAATTGCTGGAACAACTCAGCAGGTCTGGCAGCAGTGAAGAACAGTTCTGAACGGTCACTGAACATTAACCCTACAGATGCTGCCAGGCCTGCTGAGCTGCTCCAGCAATTTTTGATATTGTGGATCCAACCAGGCATCAGGCTATACTGGATTTGGTGACGTGCAATGAGGCAAGTTTAATAGATGATTGAGTGTGAAGGCAGCATTTGGTATAGTTTCCTTTATTGATCGGAGTGCTGAGTATAGGAGTTGGGAGATCATGTTGCAGCTGCACTGGATGTTGATTAACCACTTTTAGAGTAATGCGTGCAAAGCTGGTCTCCTTCCTATCAGAAGGATGTTGTGAAACTTAAAAGGGTTCAGAAAAGATTTACAAGTAATTTGCCAGTGTTGGAGGGTTTGAGCTAGAGGGAGTTGCTGAAAAGCCTGGGGCTATTTTTCCTGGAGCATCAGAGGTTTATAAAATCATGAGGGACATGGATAGGATAAATAGGCAAAGTCTTTTCCCTGGGGTGGAGGAGTCCAGAACTAGAGGGCATAGGTTTAGCGTCAGGGGGGAAAGATATAAAAAGGACCTAAAGGGCAATTTTTTCCACACAGAGGGTGGTGTGTGTATGGAAAGAGCTGCCAGAGAGAGTGGAGGCTGGTACAATTGTAACATTGAAAATGCATCTGGATGGGTATGTGAATAGGAAGGGATTGGAGGGATATGGTCCATGTGCTGGCAAATTGGTCAGCATGGATGAGTTGGACCGAAGGCTCTGTTTCCATGCTGTACATCTCTATGACTCTATAACCTGAGGGAACAACAAACATGATGTGGTAAAATTTAGCACTCAGTTTGAGAGGGAGGAACTTGTGTCAGAAACAATGAAATTCAGCTTAAATAATGGCAATTACAAAGGAGAGAGAGCAGAGCTCGCTGGAATGGACTGGGAAAGGAGTTTAGCAACAAAGACAGTTAAGAACAGTAACAGATGCTTAATAAAGTAGTTCATGGCTCACAACAAAGGTATTCCCAATGATGGAGGAGGATTCTAGGAGGGGGTAATCCAATAATGAATAATCAGGGGAGTTGAGAATACCATAAAACTGAAAGAAAAAAAAAACTTACAATTAGGCAAAGATTAGTCATATGCCAGAGGGTTGGGAAAGTTATAAAAACTGAGTGTGATTCTGGAAAAGCACAGCAGGTCAGGCAGCATCTGAGGAGCAAGAGAATCGACGTTTCGGGCATAAGTCCTTCACCAGGCGCTCCTGCTCCTCGGATGTTGCCTGACCTGCTGTGCTTTTCTAGCAAGACACACCCGACTCTGATCGCCAGCATCTGCAGAATTCACTTTCCCAAAGTTATAAAAGCCAAAAGACAACCAAGAAAATAAGTGAGAAGATAAACTTTGAGGTAAACTTGCAATAATATCAAGGCAAACAGCAAGAGCTTCTTTAAATACGCAGAAAAATAAGAGCAAATTCAACGTGAACATAGGCCCCTTACAGAAGAGGCTGTGGAAATAACCATGGGCAACCAGAAAATGGCAGAGGAGTTGAACAAATACTTTGCACCAGTCTACACATGAAAAGACACTAACAGCATTCTAAAACTATGACATAATCAAGGGGAAAAAGAAGTTTAGATCCAATATAACAAGAGAAAAAGTGCTATAGAAAGCAATGGGGCTAAAGACTGACAAGTTCCCTGGACCTAAGATGATGCAACCTAGGATATAAAAAGGAAGTAGCGGCGTGACAGTGGATGTATCGATAGCAATCTTCAAACACTTCTTAGATTCTGGAAAAGTTCCAGAGGCTTAGAAAATGGTCAATGTAACACCTTTATTTAAAAAGGGAAAGAGACAAAAAATAGACAACTATAGGTCAATTAGCTTAATGCCTTGTTATTGGGAAAATGTCAAAGTCATTTATAAGAGATATAACAGTAGAGCATTTAGAAATGCATAATTAATGTCATCAAGCAGAATCAACATGGCATCATGAAGGGGAAATCATGCTTGACAAATTTACTAGATTTTTTTTAGTGGTCAACAAGCAAGATAGGTAAAGCGGAAGCAGTAGACATGATATATTTGGATATTGAGAAGGCGTTTGATAAGGCCCTATATGCATTAGGCTACTTAAGATACAAGCACTTGGTTCTAATGTAGAATCATGGATAAAGGACTGACTAATCAAAGACAGAGTTGTGATAAGAGGGCAATTTCAGGCTGACAACGTATAACTAGTGGTGGGCGACAGAGATGAGTGCTGGGACCACAATGATTTACAAAGTATATTAATGACTGGGATGAGGAACAACCAAGATTGCAGGTGACACAAAAATAGGTGGGAAAACAAATGGTTAGGATGACACAAAGGATCTGCAGAAGGATATGGATAAGCAAGTGGGTAAAAACTTGGCAGATGGTATGTAACATGGGGAAATGTGAGGTTGGGCACTTTGGTGAGAATAGAGGAGCTGAATATTATTTGAATGGAGAATGATTCCAGAAAGCTACAGAACAGAGGTATGTGGGAGCCCATGTGCATGAATCACAAAAAGCTAGCATCCAAGTTCAGCAGGTAACAAGGAAGACAAATGAATGTTGGCCTATATCTCAAAGGGAATGGGATATAAAAGCTGGAGGTGTAGCTAAAACTATACAAGGCATTAGTCAGATCATAGCTGAAACACTAAATAGTTTTGGGTTTATTATTTGAGAAAAGATATACCTACGTTGGACACAGTCCAGACAAGTTTCACTAGGCTAAATGGTTACGGAGGCACTGTCTTATGAGGAGAGGTTGAGTATGTTGGCCCTGTACTCATTAGGATTTAGAAGAATGAGAGACTACCTATTGAAACATACAGGATTCTAAAGAGGCTTGACAGGTTAGATGCAGAGAGGTTGCTTCTCTTTGTGGGATATTCTGGGAGCAGAAGTCACAATCTCAGAATAAGGCATTGCATACTTAAAACAAAGATGAGGAGGCATTTCTTGAAAGTAGTGAATCTGTAGAAGGCTTTACTAAAGAGAACTCTCATAGTTGGGTCATTAAGTATATTCAAGGCAGAGTTGGACAGTTTTTCAATCAGTAAGGGAACCAAGGATTAGAGGGAAAAGGTAAGAAAGTGGAATTGAGGACTATCAGATCAGCCCTAATATAACTGAATGAGAGAGCAGACTTGCACGTGAATGATCTACTTTTGCTCCTACATCTCGTGATTTTATAGTGTATTATTTATAATCCATGTGAACCACAGCAGGCAATTATCCATTTTTATCCTTTTCATACATGTTAAAACTGCACAACAGACATGCACATTTCCGAAGCCAACTGAAAGAGAATTATAAGTTTAATGCAAAAATTTGCAAATTGCTGACATGAAGTCCCACCTCATGAGACGATGGCCACTGAGATATATTGTAACACATACAGGTTG
Organism: Chiloscyllium plagiosum; assembly: GCF_004010195.1. Classification (NCBI taxonomy): domain Eukaryota; kingdom Metazoa; phylum Chordata; class Chondrichthyes; order Orectolobiformes; family Hemiscylliidae; genus Chiloscyllium; species Chiloscyllium plagiosum. The sequence continues at coordinate 79,261,294 of NC_057723.1, forward strand.
ACAAAAAAGAAATGAAATCTCATTTTATGCAAACAAATCAAGTCTTGCTTTGAGCGAACTAAAACAATTCAATTCTGCCCAAGGGACGGCATTATCCCCCTTATGTTTCAGTGATTTGGATAAAGACTGTACACTCATTAGAACAGATCAGATTGGTTAAAAATTGTAGTGAATACCTAATACAGCCAGTTTACTCTGAATTGCAGAAGAGACAAGATTTTTCTTACCAATGCAGGCCATTGGCTAGCATTAATCCTTCCTCCCTGTAAGAGTATTGAATCTTTCCTAGGGCACCACACGAGACTATGTTCCACAAGGAAAACAAGGACATCTTCAGCGTAAACCTTCACCCAAGCTTGCTTTTTCCAACGCGAATCATCAAATTCAATATACACCTGCAGCATAAAGAAATTCAGAAAGATGGCACAATTTAAATGTAATTTCAACCAAATTATATCTACATTGGTTACGTGAGAAGCAGCAAGTAAATACTGAATGAAAAAATAAGTTCCCTTTCAAAGGATGCATGCCAAACAGTCAACTACTGTTAAAAAGACAGGGACATGGAGTTAACCAAGTATTTAAAACTAAAGATAGACAAAAATAGCAGGAATAAATATTAGCCAACAAGGACAAGTTAACATTTTGGTACAATGCTTTATCAGAATGAACAGAATAAAAGTTATGGTATTAGGTCATAGACCTGAACCATTACATTTTAAGTCTCGCAGATGCTGCCTGAATATCTCAGCCTTTTATTTCATATATGCATAACTACAGAATTTTTCTTTTGTAAAACATAGATAAGCCCTTTAAGTAAGACTGATAAAAAATGGGAATCTTTCCAATTTCCTCAACTGCAGTTTTCCCGACAAAGGCTTGAAAGATCTGATCTACTAACTTGCTATTCACACTAATATGAATTGAAATTAATTTTCAGCTCTTTTCATTTGAAAAAAATGCCAAGATGCCACACAAAGGTATCAAGACATAATACTCCACATAACTTGCTTCGCTCTCACATCCTAGATGAGTGAATAACAAGAACAACATCCTATTTAGAATGTTAAACTGGGGCTCACAAAGGGAGAATGACAATAAGGTTCCAAATGTTCCACCAAAAATAAGATTCTAGTTGTCATGGCCCACCACCTAAAATCACCCAAATGCTGATGAGAAGCAATGTTCTGTGTGTCTTTTCTTTGCAGCAATGAGAGGTAGACCACGAACCATTAAAAAGCAACTTAGATGGCAGCTTGCGCTGATCCAAGTCTGGGTTACTTGCAGTCCCAACATGCCGAGAGTCTCAAGAGTGGTTGAGGTCTTTCAACCCAACCAAGATGGACCAGAAACATGTACTGGCCATCCCAATCCATATGGCAATTCAGACACACATTTGGTGGCAAAGTGCTGACCTCAATTTGAAGTCAAGCTTCACAATGCATGCCTTTGCACCACTTGCAGTTTGTGTCATAATTAACATTATATTTCAATTTAGACAATACCAGGAAGCCCATGAGATCAAAAGAAAGAGAAGCAGTTGTCAATACCATCTACTGAGTCAGCTTTTCAGTATGGTCATGGTTGATCAGACTGTGGCCTTCTGCTTTCCAACTGCCCCCACAACTCCCTTGATCAAAAATCTGTCACTCAGATTTGAATATCTTCAATGACTCTGTCTCCAATGTTCTTGGGGAAGAGCAATGAAAATGCTCTCAACCTTCAGAAAATTTACTCTCCTCTCCATCTTAAATGGGAATCCTCATTATTCCAACCGTGCATCACCACCCCCCCCAACAGTCAGAGATGGACACTTCCCCATGAGGTGGAGTTCTGTCAACATCAATCCTGTCAAGACCCCTCAGAATCTTCAAGGTTTCATTTTTTTTATGCTCCTTCTAAACTCCAATGCTTATAAGCCCAAACTTATAACTTACCCTAACCTGCTCACACTTTTATAACCCCTGCTGAGATGTGAAAGGGTTAATTTACTCTGTTAATCTGTAAGAAATTGGATGGCCATGAGATGTAAAGGGGATAATCTGTTCTGCTGACCTGGGGGTAGAGTGGTATGTTTCTTTATCTTTCAGGTACAATGTAAAAGAAATTACATTGTTATCTCCTACTATTCAAAGTAGATTGACATTATCATCTCCTATTCAGAATCAATAAGAACATTGAAATTAAAATTCTGACTACACCCTACAGTTAAAAAAAATGATTTACACCAGATCTTTCTATTAAGAAATGATCTAAATTACTTTGTTTCTCAAAATGGTCAAGTCACTGCATTGTGTCTTGAGTGGCATATGACTATGGGGGAGTGGCTGAGGGTTGTCTTGTGGGCATTACTGACTGTGATGTAGAAATTTTGTATGAAGGAAGAACTGTTCCCTTGTTCAGAGAGCTTCTCTTGACACACTTCGCAAGCATTGCAAGGAGTTTTAAGTAATCCTCCAAAGCTTGTACTTGGTTAATAAAATTTTGGCTGTTCACAGAAGATGGTATTTTACAGTAGCATCAAGTGTAGAAGAATCTTAAGAAAAAGAACCTAACACTTCATTCCAGCAATGAGTCTAGTAAACCCTCACTGAATTGTCTCCAGTGCAAGTCAGAAAAGGGAGTCCAAAACTAGATGGTATAGGTTTCAGGTGAGAAGAGAAAGAGTTAAAAGGGACTCAAGGGGCAATTTTTCCACACAGAGTGGTGCCTGTATGAAATGAACTGCCAGAGGAAATGGTGGAGGCTGGTACAAATATAATATTTAAAAGACGTCTGGATGGATATATGAATAGGAAGAGTTTAGCAGGATATGGGCCAAATGGGATTAGATTAATTTGGGCTATCTGGTAGACATGGACAATGGAGACCCAAGGGTCTGTTTCCATGCTGTACATCTCTACGACTCTATATGTCTGCATTAGTGGGGAGATCAAAACTGAAGATCAACAGTGTATTATCACCAATGATCTGTACAGTTGTAGCAAGATTTCAATACCCCTTCCCCTTACAATAAAGTACAGCATTATTTATGCACTGTAACATTTGAGATTTGTGTGCAAGAAATACCCAAACATCTGTACAGCAGCATTCTGCAATCTCAATCATGAATAATATTCTGCTTTTCTATTATTTTTGTCGTAGTGGACAACCTCACATTTTTCCCACACAGCTGATATACCTTCCCCACTCGCTAATCCTATTTGTATCTCTATGTATATTCTTTTTCCCCTTGACTACTCAACCTCAGCTCCATCTTGTGGTAGAGGTTCGTCAAAGCTGGAAGTTACTTCACCCGCGAGAACACACAGGGGTGCTGCACATTTATGCCACAGCACTTCCACCTGGAAATTACTTTTTCCCAAGTGAGAAGTGATCCCAAGGAACCTAACTCTGACTTAAACATTGATTCTTAAGGGAATCCATGATTCATTTAAAGTTATTTTACTTGATGTCACAACTTTCACAAATGCAATCATCGCTTTGAGTGAGGACTTATTGTAGTGAAGGCCCTGCAGAGGTCCCTGTGGCAATGCAATTGTTAATCAACCTGAAAATGATTCATTGATCCCAGCTGCTTGTTGCTGGTTAGCCAACCCTCTATCCATGTTAATACATCACATCCAACACACTGTTTTGCATAGTAACCTTTTACCACAGAATCCCTAAGCGTGGAAGCAGTTCATTCAGCTCAGCGAGTCCACACCAACCCCCGGAAGAGGGCATTGGGCAGCACGGTGGCACAGTGGTTAGCACTGCTGCCTCACAGCACCAGAGACCCGGATTCAATTTCCACCTCAGGCAACTGTGTGTGGAGTTTGCACATTCTCCCAGTGTCTCTGTGGGTTTCTTCTGGGTGCTCCGGTTTCCTCCAGCGTCCAAAGATGTGCAGGTTAGGTGAATTGGCCATGCTAAATTGACTGTAGTGTTAGGTGAAGGGGTAAATGTAGAGGAATGGGTCTGGGTGGGTTGCTCTTCGGAGGGTTGGTGTGGACTTGTTGGACCGAAGGGCCTGTTTCCACACTGTAAGTAATCAAATCAAGAGCATCTCACCCAGACCCACTCCCCTACCCAATCCCAATAACCCTACATTTCCCATGTCTAATCCACCTAGTCTGCACATCTTTGGACACCATGGACAACTTAGCATGGTAACTCCACCTAGCCTGCACACCTTTGGACTGTGGGAGGAAACTCAATACAGACAAGGGGAAAATATGCAGACTCCACACAGACAATCACCTGAGGGTGGAATTGAACCCAGGTCCCTGGCACTGTGAGGGAACAGTCCTAACCACTGAGGCATTTTATTGAAAGAGACTTTTGAAAATCCATATTGTATGGTCTGTATCCATCTTTATTGTTACTTGATAACTCTCTTTTCCAATGTTGATTTGGCCTATTATGGTTTAAATATCCTTCAACTGCTTGTTTCATAATACTAGACTAATTAACCTATAGCTTCCAGTTTCTTCCCTCCTTCATGAATAGAGGTACTATACTTTTAGTTGTTCAAATTACTGGGACTTCTCTAGAACCTAGAAATTACATTAACAGAAGTCCATAACCCCATAAGCAATCTCAGCAAGGCAAGGCCAATAAGGACAATCAATGATTATGATTGGCACCCAGTGCCTATATCAAAAACAAAGGTAATCCAAGATGGAGGACGGGAAACGTTCCTGGCTGTAACAGCTGCTCCTTTTTTTGAGGTATTTTAGGTGTAGGTGATTTCCTCTAATTCCAGGAGCAGCAACTACTGTTTCATATGCTGTTGCATTGTTTTGGAACTTTGGGAAAAAAAAGTCAAAACATCAGTTTTAAAAGGGAGAAGGACAGACAAAAGAAGCACAAGGTGAGGACAGAGCAGGAGGGAGATAGAGAGAGAGAGAGAACCTGCACAGTTACTGACTTTGCTGTTTTGAATTCATGTATCGCTGGACATCGGAGTGCGTCTGGGAAAATTAACAAACAGTGAAATTCATAACTAATCTTGGAGGAACCTGTTTGGGTGAAGTTCGCAACACAGAATCAGATAAGTTAATCGTTATTTTAAGTCTGTCCAACAGAAATGCTGCTGTAGTGAGTGGGTTCTTTCTTGATTATATGTTTTTGGAGATATGTCTCGATTAAACTTAAAATATAAGCCATAACTATTAATTTAACCTGGGGCAGCGTTTTGTAGAGGAATAAGACGGTGTGATTTTCTGGGTCTGTAGATTGTGAAGGAGCAAAAATGGCCTTTAGTACAGTGATATGTACTTCTTGTCAGATGTGGGAGTTTAAAGAGTGTTTAAGGGCTACTGCGGATTATATCTGCCATAAATGCTGTTGGATGTGAATCTTATCAGATCGAATGGATTGGTTGGAGAGACAGTTAGAAGCGATGAGGAATTTGCAACAGCAACAGTATGTGATGGATGGCAGTTATAGGAACGGTGGAAAGTCTCAGATACAGTCACATAGATGGATTAACTCCAGGAAAGGTAAGAGAGGTATGCACCTAGTGCAGGAGTCTTTTGTGGAGATACCCATTTCAAACAGGTATGCTGCTTTGGAAAATGTAGGAGGCGATGGATTCTCAGGGAACGTAGCACAAACAGCCAAATTTCTGGGATTGAGACTGGCTCGAATGCAACGAGGGGTATGCCGGCTTCCAAGAGATCAATTGTGTTTGGGGATTCTCTAATCCAAGGTACAGACAGAAGTTTCTGCGGCCAGCAGCAAAAAAGCAGAATGGTGTGTTACTTCCCTGGTGCTAGGATCAAGGATGTCTCAGAGAGGGTGCAAAATGCTGTCCACATTGGAACCAACGACATAGGAGTGGAAAAGATTGAGACTCTGAAGGGAGATTACAGAGAGTTAGGCAGAAATTTAAAAAGGAGGTCCTCAAGAGTAGTAATATCTGGATTACTCCCAGTGCCACGAGCTAGTGAGGACAGGAATAGGAGGCTAGAGCAGATGAATGCATGGCTGAGGAGCTGGTGTATGGGAGAAGGATTCACATTTTTGGATCATTGGAATCTCTTTTGGGGTAGAAGTGACCTGTACAAGGAGGACAGATTGCACCTAAATTGGAAGGGGACTAATATACTGGCAGGAAATTTGCGAGAGCTACTCGGGAGGATTTAAACTAGTAAGGTGGGGGGGTTGGACCCAGAGAGATAGTGAGGAACAACATCAATCTGAGACTGGTACAGTTGAGAACAGAAGCGAGTCAAACAGTCAGGGCAGGTAGGACTAATAAATTAAACTGCATTTATTTCAATGCAAGGGGTCTAACAGGGAAGGCAGATAAACTCAGGGTATGATTAGGAACATGGGACTGGGATATCATAGCAATTACGGAAACATGGCTCAGGGACGGGCAGGACTGGCAGTTTAATGTTCCAGGATACAAATGCTACAGGAAGGATAGAAAGGGAGGCGAGAGGAGGGTGAGTGGCATTTTTGATAAGGGATAGCATTACATCTGTGCTGAGGGAGGATATTCCTGGAAATACATCCAGGGAAGCTATATGGGTAGAACAGAGAAATAAGAATGGAATGATCACCTTATTGGGATTATATTATAGACCTCCTAACAGTCAGAGGGAAATTGAGAAACAAACTTGTAAGGAGATCGCAGCTATCTGTAAGAATAATAGGGTGGTTATGGTCGAGGATTTTAACTTTCCAAACATAAACTGGGGCTGCCATAGTGTTAAAGGTTTAGATGGAGAGGAATTTGTTAAGTGCGTAAAAGAAAAATTTCTGATTCACCTACTAGAGAAGGTGCAAAACTTGACCTATTCTTGGGAAATAAGACAGGGCAGGTGACTGAGGTGTCAGTGAGGGAACACTTGGGGGCCAGTAACCATAATACAATTAAATTTAAAATAGTGATGGAAAAGTATAGACCAGATCTAAAAGTTGGACTTCTAAATTGGAGAAAGGAGAAAGTGAGGACTGCAGATGCTGGAGATCAGTGGTGAAAATCCTGAAGAAGGGCTCATGCCCGAAACGTCGATTCTCCTGCTCCTTGGATGCTGCCTGACCTACTGCGCTTTTCCAGCAACACATTTTCAGCTAAATTGGAGAAAGGCCAATTCTGACGGAATTCGGCAAGAACTTTCGAAAGCTGATTGGACGCAGATGTTCACAGGTAAAGGGACAGCTGGAAAATGGGAAGCCTTCAGAAATGAGATAATGTGAATCCAGAAAAAGTATATTCCTGTCAGGGTGAAAGGAAACTGAGCTTAAAAATGTGTTGTTGGAAAAGCGCAGCAGGTCAGGCAGCATCAAAGGAACAGGAGAATCGACGTTTCGGCAAAGCCCTTCTTCAAGAATGAGGAGGGTGTGCCAAGCAGGCTGAAAGGAAAGGCTGGTAGGTATAGGGAATGTTGGATGACTAAAGAAATTGAGGGTTCGGTTAAGACAAAGAAGGAAGCATATGTTAGGTATAGACAGGATAGATCAAGTGAATCCCTGGAAGTATAAAGGAAGAAGGAGTATACTTAAGAGGGAAATGAGAAGGGCAAAAAGGGGTCATGAGATAGCTTTGGCAAATAGAATTCAGGAGAATCCAAAGGGTTTTTACAAATACATTAAGGATAAAAGGATAAAAGGATAACTAGGGAGAGAATAGGGCCCCTCAAAGATCAGCAAGGCGGCCTGTGTGTGGAGCCTCAGAAAATGGGCGAGACACTAAATGAGTATTTTGCATCAGTATTTACTATGGAAAAGGATATGGAAAATATCCTTTTGCAGATGACACCAAAATTGGAGGTGTAGTGGACAGCGAAGAGGATTACCTCAGATTACAACAGGATCTGGACCAGATGGGCCAATGGGCTGAGAAGTGGCGAATGGAGTTTAATTCAGATAAACGCAAGGTGCTGCATTTTGTAGGGAAATAGATGGTGACATCTTGCAAAATGTCCAGATTACAGAAGAGGAAGTTCTGAATGTCTTGAAATGGGTAAGGGTGGATAAATCCCCTGGACCTGATCAGGTGTACCCGAGAGCTCTATGGGAAGCTGGAGAAGTGATTGCTGGGCCTCTTGCTGAGGTATTTGTATCATCGATAGTCACAGGTGAGGTGCCGGAAGACTGGAGGTTGGCTAACGTGGTGCCATTGTTTAAGAAGGGTGGTAAAGACAAGCCAGGGAACTATAGACCAGTGAGCCTGACCTCAATGGTAGGCAAGTTGTTGGACAGAATCCTGAGGGACAGGATGTACATGTATTTGGAAAGGCAAGGACTGATTAGGGATAGTCAACATGGCTTTGTGCATGGGAAATCATGTCTCACAAACTTGATTGAGTTTTTTGAAGAAGTAACAAAGATGATTGATGAGGGCAGAGCAGTAGATGTGATCTATATGGACTTCAGTAAGGCGTTCGACAAGGTTCCCCATGGGAGACTGATTAGCAAGGTTAGATCTCATGGAATACAGGGAGAACTAGCCATTTGGAAACAGAACTGGCTCAAAGGTAGAAGACAGAGGATGGTGGTGGAGGGGTGTTTTTCAAACTGGAGGCCTGTGACCAGTGGGATAAATGCGAGGTGTTGCATTTTGAGAAAGCAAATCTTAGCAGGACTTATACACTTAATGGTAAGGTCCGAGCAAGTGTTGCTGAACAAAGAGACCTTAGAGTGCAAGTTCATAGCTCCTTGAAAGTGGAGTTGCAGGTAGATAGGATAGTGAAGAAGGCGTTTGGTATGTGTTCTTTCATTGGTCAGGGTACTGAGTACAGGAGTTGGCAGGTCACGTTGCGGCGGTACAGGACATTGGTTAGGCCACTGTTGGAATGCTGCCTGCAATTCTGGTCTTCTTCCTATCGGAAAGATGTTGTGAAACTTGAAAGGGTTCAGGAAAGATTTACAAGGATGCTGCCAGGGTTGGTGGATTTGAGCTAAAGGGAGAGGCTAAATAGGCTGGGGCTGTTTTCCCTGGAGCGTCAGAGGCTGAGGGGTGACCTTATCGAGGTTTACAAAATTATGAGGGGCATGTATAGGGTAAATAGGCAAAGTCTTTTCCCTGGGGTCGGGGAGTCCAGAACTAGAGGACATAGGTTTAGGGTGAGAGGGGAAAGATATAAAGAGACCTACGGGGCAACGTTTTCACACAGAGGGTGGTATGGGTATGGAATGAGCTGCCAGAGGAAGTGGTGGAGGCTGGTACAATTGCAACATTTGGATGGATATATGAATAGGAAGAGTTTGGAGGGATATGGGCCGGATGCTGGCAGGTGGGACTAGATTGGGTTGGGATATCTGGTCAGCATGGACGGGTTGGACCGAAGGGTCTGTTTCCATGCTGTTAATCTCTAAGTCCAGTAGGGAAGGGATGTAACAATTTGGGAACTTCTGTTTGAGAGCAACTGGTCGAAGGATGGATGATGGAGCCAAATAAGATAGCTGATTCTGTCATTATGTTTTGTGCATTCCCACACATTTATCAATAAATGCCAGTCAACCACCCCTCTACTGCACTCCTCCCCTCCACCCCCACACACTCGATCAACTGCTTGGTAAGTTACTATACTTTTATAATTGTTTTGGATAAATAAAACTTTCAATTACAGTTACATAATCTAAGATGCTCTGTCATTGTTTTATCTCTCGGCTATGTATCTAAATCTGATACACATTTATGATTCAGTCTTCCAATATCCCAAGGTTCAGACATGCCCAGTTCCAAGCATTCTGGATTTGAGGGGCTAACAACCCAGTCTCACCCTTTCCAGGATCAACACTCACTTTTGCTACTCTTTTCCTTATTATACTTAGAGGTTTTTAATATCTGTTTTTATATCTCTTGCTAGTATTCTTACATACTCTAATTTCTCTCACTTATTATTTCTTTAGACATCCCTTGCTGGTTTATAAGATTTTTCCCTCAGTTTTCTGGCTTAGCACTCAGCTTTGCAGCATTATAAACCTTTGGACCTCAGATGCAAAAGAATTTGAGACCCTTTGTTAGATGGATCGAGGCGCTTTCCAGTATAATTCCAGAGTACAAACTCCACATACAAAAAGTCTAGAACTATTCCCCACCAAGGAGGAAGCAATCAAGCCACAGCGACTGTAAGGACCTTCAGGGCTGCTCCATCATTAAATATGATAACAGCTAATCTGCAACCTCATTTTTAATTTTCTGCTGGATTCTCATGCTCCTTGAATCTCTTACAGCCTTTAAAATACTCAATAACCTGGAATCCATAGTCCTCAGAAGTAGATAATCGTCAAGATCCAGAGAGAAGGATTTCTCAGCAATCTGAAGTGGTTAACTCTCCATTTTATGACCACACCTGTAATTATGGCCTTTGGAAAGTGAACTTAGATTTCAAGCTCGCAAACTGGACAAGACAAAAATTAGATGCTGATTCCCCCACTCCACCCTTCATAAGCATTAAAATCACAATCCAACATCTGGGTGCATCTTCAGAAATTTGCTTTTCCTACTTTTAAAGATTTCATTCAAAATTAGGTAAATGTTGGTGTTCAATGTAATATCTCAATTTCAAATCAAAAGTTAATGTCGCCTCAAACCAATATATACAAAAAAGTTAAATGTTCCAGCAGAGAGGGAATATGTCATCTTCATCCCCAAAATAATATTATTTCATAGTCTCCATAAATTACTGAATTCCCAACACTGAAATCCTCTTCAGTGATTTCCAGTTTTAAAGAAAGCTTTGTATAATTATTCACAAATCTCAAGTCAGCAACTTTGAATTTCACAAGATTTTTAAAGATAAAAAAATCTTGTCATCACAGATTATAGCATATGCTGCGAGCAAATTCCTACTGAGATTGAGGAACTTTTGAGAGCTGTCAACTTTCACCCAAGTCTTGAAGAATCCTGTCCTGCTAATAACATATAGACAAACAGGAAGCGGTAGGAACAAACTAAGCCAGGCAGCATCAGGAGGTGGAGAAGTCATTGTTTCGGATATAACCTGAAACATCCACATGGCCGCATGGAAGATTTTCTGTGTGGTGAGGTATTGGAGCCTGATGGCCAGTAGGGCATCTAATGCTCAGCTTCAAGGCTGCTTCCAGGCTAAACAGATGGTGGCCCAACCATCATTTTTCATAGCTGGGACAGTAGCTGACAAGAGCAATGAAGGGCTATCACCTGCAGGAGCATGACCATCAGTGGTTATGATAGGCACCAAGTGCCTATATCAAAAACAATCCACAATGACACCTGATAATCACACCATTAAAACTCTTGAGGAAGGTAATTCTTACAAACTGGCCTTCCTGGCCATCAGCAAACATGAATCATAAGTTACAATGATTTGATTTGTTGCTTTCTCATCATATATGGATTGAATGATGCTATTGGCAACAATACTGAGAATACTAAGTGCAGATATCCACCTTCCATTTGGTTTCCTCTTCTATCAAGCTATTTCTAAGTGTGTTCAATCGAACTGGATTTTACAAGTTTACCCAGATCACATTTCTGCCCATTTTGTCAGAAATTTATTCAGCTGTACTAACTAGATCAGATATTTCAAACTATAGTAGACAGGCACAGACATTAACAGAGAGTTAAAAGATTGAATCACATATGGTCAAAATAAGCTGTTCCACATGCTGCAGTTGCTTTTAATTTGGGTATTTTTCTAAAGTAACAGAGAAACCAAGCTGGAAGCATCCATTGATAGGGAGCGGTCATTAAGTACAAAAAATTAGAATAAGTGGGATCAAAATTAGAGTGTAAGACAAACGTGGGGCAGAATAGCGAGACAGAATTAAAGAGCCTTTTTCCTGAGACAGCCCTATCCCTAAAACTAATACATTTGTCTGTATGAACTTCAAAAGATTTACGAGCAGAAGACTAAGTATGTGCACCACTCTCTGGAAATGGAAACAAATAAAATCATTACAAAAACTGAATTGCTTTTCTGAAGTAGTTAAACAAACCTAACTACAACCTAATATACCAAAGCAACTGCATTATAATTCATACATTGAACTATGTTGATACACGATTTTCTATTTTAAATTCTTTCATGCTGTCCAGTTCAATTTTTTATATTGAAAAACTACTGTGATCCAGATTAAATTAAACTATTATAAATTAAGGCAAATAATCAGTTTCTGTGCCAATTTCAGAAGTTCCCATTTTTAAAATGAAATTTCTATTAATTAATTTCATACATCAAGCCTCAATTCTACAAACCCACCTTCACCTGTTTCAATCGCTTCTTTTTAGCAGGTGTGGCCTGTGAAAACAGTTCAGTAAAATGTGTTTTAAAATTACTCATTCCTGCCCTGATTTATACAGAATGGATAGTTTAAGAGTCTGCACCTAGCTTAACAATTATTAAATCCATTCTGAAACCACACCAATGCATAATTAAAACCTAGATAGGCTATCACAAATGGCAATGATACTGATGAGGTTGTAAATAAACCACTTCAGAGGTAACCACAACAGTAAAACGATAAGACATGACAATTTTCATTATTTACCTGAAAAATATAGTATTTGAATGGTAGTTTGAATGTTTAGCTTCCTTTATTAAAATAGCAACTTTTCAACATTACACACTGATTGATGAACTAATTTATCTTCTCAATTACTATTAAAGCAGAGAACTGCTTTGTCTTTATAAAATTAGATCAACATGGCTGACCAAGCCCTGAACAGATCCAATAGCAGTCCACTTACAGGAAAAAGCAGAAATACTGATCAAAATGGAGGCTGAAATTTCTCACGGGACCTTCAGCTTGCTACTGACACTGCTAGTAACAGTCTGCACATTCTTATAAATGACACGCACATCACTGAAAACAGCAAGCTTTCAAGGCTTCTCCAATTGGATACAATCCAGAAGAACTGCACTGCACAAAATACTTCTGGCAAGTACAAAGACTGAGGGAATTTGATATTATCTCCAACCTCATCTGCAGAGGTAACAAAGTATATGATAGCTATCCAACCCTGTCAATTCCTTTTTAATTATCATCAGTTCTAATTTAAAGAATACAATAAATAAAAGTTTTTTTAACTCAGATATATCATCTAGGGGACTCATTTACTGTTGAGTTTGCCCTGATTATACCAAAACTTTGATTTTGTAGTATTTTCTCATGCAAAGCTAGCACAAAGTGAACATTTTGCACTTTTGGCACTGTCAGGAGAATACCTGCACAAATCACAAAGGTTAAAATTCTAAGCCTAACAGTGGGTTGAAAAAGCTATGAATTAAATAAGTGAACTTGAAATGGCCATAAGCAGCAATTTATCATTACTCTCACTCATACCCGAAGAAACACACAGCGGAGTTCGGTGTAGACTATGATGCACACAAGTAACAGCTTTACAGGACTGGCTGCAACATCAATCCTTCAAAACAACCACATGTATAGAGCCAGGTTCTCTGGTATCTTAAACAATTTTTTTGACATCTTGTACATACAAGCACCACACTTCACTCCAAAACCAATATTTGCAACAAATTCATGAATTGAAAACAAAAATTGCCAAAACTACAGAAGTCTATCACAGCAACTGTAAACAATCATGCAATGCCTTACTCTGCCTTAAGTTTAAGTTAAGATTCCTGAAGAAGGGCTTATGCCCGAAACGTCGATTCTCCTGTTCCTTGGATGCTGCCTGACCTGTTGCGCTTTTCCAGCAACACATTTTCAGCTTAAGTTTAAGTGACTTGAAATTACACTTTAGGTTGTCTCAACATCCCACACATACAGAAACCTCAGTACATCTATCTTATTTCAGCCTGTACTTATGATATCTAAAAGAACAATACCGCTATGGATCAAGACTAGGATGAGGTAATTCTGAGTCAATGAAATACAGAACATCTGGTACCTGTTTCATTTTAACGTATGCCACGATGCACTAAGATCATGAGCTGAAAATCATGCCCCAGAGTTGTCACAAAAAGGTAAAGGTTTTTAAGGAGTACGTAACAGTCCCAATTTTCTTGTCTTCTAGATTCAGGTTGATGAAGTTTAACAAAAAACTGCTTAAAGTAAATTGATTTTAGCTGCAGGTAAACTCTTATAAAAGCCCAGTATATAGCTCTGCTAATTAAAACTCTAAGTCTCTCTTACACAAACATAAACACACATACAAGACAGGAATAAAAATGTGGGTTATCAATGGAAAAACTGGAAAGGCATTTCAGTGGTTTCTGTTCACGAGAGTTGCTGATAATGATTCTTGCAATGGTCAGAACACTACTTTGCAGTCCAATTATCACCTTCATCCCCAATACTTGGCTTGCTAATTTGAGATAACAATCTTGGGGACATTCTCAGCTATCCATTCCTTACCTTCACTATTTGCCTTTCTTTCACACACTTATTTTCTAACCTTTTGGAATTTGAGGGTGACGGAAAAATGGATTCGCTTTATGGAGTAACGTAGCACAGTGATTAGCACTGCTGCCTCACAGCGCCAGAGACCCGGGTTCAATTCCCGCCTCAGGCGACTGACTGTGTGGAGTTTGCACATTCTCCCCGTGTCTGCGTGGGTTTCCTCCGGGTGCTCCGGTTTCCTCCCACAGTCCAAAGATGTGCAGATAAGGTGAATTGGCCATGCTAAATTGCCCGTAGTGTTAGGTAAGGGGTAAATGTAGGGGTATAGGTGGGTTGCGCTAATGCCCGAAACGTCGATTCTCCTGTTCCCTAGATGCTGCCTGACCTGCTGCGCTTTTCCAGCAACACATTTCCATCTCTGATCTCCAGCATCTGCAGACCTCACTTTCTCCGCTTAACTATCTTTGCCCTCCTTGTTTTATCAAGCATCGTTATCTCCAGTTTACCTGACAAGTCTCTCAATGTGGGCTTTGAACTTTCTCTGAAAGCTACCAGGTACTGTTCGGAAACCTTCTGCTATTTCTCGTGCCAAGTCTTAAATGTAGTACAGGACTTGATGTTTTCCTTCGCCTGTTTTATTTGCTAATACCAACGTGCTAATACCACATTGCCTATCTGTCAAATCAAATCCCGCATGAATTCCAAAACTTTGTCATGATACATTGCTGTAGCATGTTGGAAATAAAGCCCTGCTACTTTCCCTAGTTGACCTGTTTTCTGGACCTAGGTCAACAGAAAGCATGGACCAGGTTTCTGTACTTAACAAAAATTGTTGTTAAAGTAAATTACTCCAGCTACAGATAAATACCAGTGCATATAACTCAACTAATTAAAACTCTAATCCCCTTATCAACTCTCTCAGACACAGACATGACAAAAGATATAGATTATGGATTGATCGAAAAAAACTGGGAGAACATTTCAGTGGTTCCTGTTCACAGAGGTTGCTGACAGGATTCTTGGACCAGTCAGATGCTGATTCTCAATGTCCTTCTCTGGAACCTTTCTACTGGTTTGCAAGAGATACAGGGTGGCTCATTCACTTTCAAAATGTCTCTGCCATATCAATTAAATGTCACAGTGTCATCCTATTCCCACCTCAGTTGAAACAAAACTCTCAGATGCAGTATAGTTTTACCTCCCTCATTGTTATTCAGGGCCCTGGAGGGAGACAGAACGATCACACATGTGCACAGGGACATGAGTTCTCAGCCTTCTCTCAAACAGCAAACTCTGAATGAATTATATAGTCACTTATAGGGAGCAGCATCCTGATAAGGCAACGTTCATATTGATTGGGTGACCATTACCTTCAGCCAGTGTTAATAGAGGAGATTAAGCCATCTGGTGTTACACAATGAATGTTCTTAACCTTAACCGGCTTGACATAAAGAATGCTTGTCACCTTGTTTAACTGACTTTGCAAAATGAATGCTTCTTCATCTTGTTAAAGGGCCCTAAACTTTTTCACCTTGTTAAACCATTACCCCTGCCTCCAGCACCTCCTTGTTTACTGCAAGTTCTTTTCTGATCCAAGTCAATAGACAATAGGTGCAGAAGTAGGCCATTCTGCCCTTCGAGCCTGCACCACCATTCAATATGGTCATGGCTGATCATCCTTAATCAGTATCCTGTTCCTGCCTTATCTCCATAACCCTTGATTTCACAAGCCTTGAGAGCTCTATCCAACTCTTTCTTAAATGAATCCAGAGACCTGGCCTCCACTGCCCTCTGGGGCAGAGCATTCCACACAGCCACCACTCTCTGGGTGAAGAAGTTTCTCCTCATCTCTGTCCTAAATGGTCTACCCCGTATTTTTAAGCTGTGTCCTCAGGTTCGGTACTCACCCATCAGCGGAAACATGTTTCCTGCCTCCAGAGTGTCCAAACCTTTAATAATCTTATATGTCTCA
>NC_057723.1:79278103-79302992 GCF_004010195.1 Chiloscyllium plagiosum
AGGTTGAGTAGGTTAGGTTTATTTTCATCAGAAAAAAGGAATTTGAGGTGGGGGGCTGATTGAGGTTAATAAAATCATGAAGATTATAGACAAGGAGGATAGAGAAAAGTCTTTTCCCAGGGTGAATGACTCAATAACGAGAGGACACTCTTTCAAGGTGAGAGGTAGAAAGTTTAAGGGGGATACAAGCGGCAAGTACTTCACACAGAGGGTGATGGGCGTTTTGAATGCGTTGCCAGCAGAGGTGGTAGAGGCAGACACAGTCGATTCATTTAAGATGCATCTGGACAGATGCATGAGTAAGTAGTGAGCAGAGGGATCAGATCCTTAGGAATTGTCCGACAGATTTAGACAGTACATGTGGATTGGCTCAGGCTTGGAGGGCCGAAGGGCCTGTTCCTGGGCTGTAAATTTTCTTTGCTCTTTGTTCTTTACACAGGCCATAGAACATAGAAGTACAGGCCCTTCGGCCCTCGATGTTGCGCCGATCCAAGCCCACCTAACCTACACTAGCCCACTATCCTCCATATGCCTATCCAATGCCCGCTTAAATGCCCATAATGAGAGAGAGTCCACCACTGCTACTGGCAGGGCATTCCATGAACTCACGACTCGCTGAGTATATATTCCCCTGTTTCTGTCTTCAAGGGCCCAATTTTAGTCTTAACCATTTTTTTGCCTTTCACATACCTAAAAAAACTTTTACTATCCTCCTTCGTATTTTTGGGCAGTTTACCTTCGTACCTCATTTTTTCTCTGCGTATTTCCTTCTTAGTAATCCTCTGTTGTTCTTTAAAAGCTTCCCAGTCCTCAGTTTTCCCACTTATCTTTGCCATGTTATACTTTTCTCTTTTATCTTTATATGTTTCTTAACTTCCCTCGTCAGCCACCCATGCCCCCTCCTAGGATCTTTCTTCCTTTTTGGAATGAACTGATCCTGCAACTTCTGCATTATACACAGAAATATCTGCCATTGTTCCTCCACTGTCATCCCTGCTAAGGTATTGCACCATTGAACTTTGGCCAGCTCCTCCCTCATAGCTCCATAGTTCCCTTTATTCAACAGAAATATTGTCACTTCCGATTGTACCCTCTCCCTCTCAAATTGCAGATTGAAGCTTATTGTATTATGGTCACTACTTCCCAATGGCTCCTTCACTTCGAGGTCTCTGACCAACTCTGGTTGGTTGCATAATACTAGATCCAGAATTGCCTTCTCCCTGGTTGGCTCCAGCACCAGCTGCTCTAAGAATCCATCTCTGAGGCACTTCACAAAGTCTCTTTCTTGGTTCTCCTGGTTCTCCCAGTCTACCTGCATGTTGAAATCCCCCATAACAACTGTAGTAACATCTTTGCGACAGGCCAATTTCAGCTCCTGATTTAACTTACATCTGACTTCCAGACTACTGTTTGGGAGCCTGTAGATAACTTTGAGGAGAAAGTGAGGTCTGCAGATGCTGGAGATCAGAGCTGGAAATGTGTTGCTGGAAAAGCGCAGCAGGTCAGGCAGCATCCAGGGAACAAGAGAATCGACGTTTCGGGCATAAGCCCTTCTTCAGGAATGAGGAAAGTTTGTCCAGCAGGCTAAGATAAAAGGTAGGGAGGAGGGACTTGGGGGAGGGGCGTCGGAAATGTGATAGGTACTACAAACAAACCATTATCTCCCAGACCGTCCATAACCTCATCACCTCGGGGGATCTCCCATCCACCACCTCCAACCTCATAGTCCCACAACCCCGCACCTCCCCAATATAGAGGGGGCCACATCGGGTGCAGAGGGTGCAATAGATGATATGTGTGGAGGTGCAGGTGAATCTGTGGCGGATATGGAAGTTTCCTTTGGGGCCTTGGAGGGAGGTGAGGGGGGAGGTGTGGGCGCAAGTCTTGCACCTCCTGCGGTTGCAGGGGAAGGTGCCGGGAGTGGAGGTTGGGTTGGTGGGGGGTGTGGATCTGACAATCGTTTGGCTCCAGTTCATCCACAACCTCTGCTGCAATCCACAGCTGAGCAATGTTCACAACTCGTCTCAAGTTATTTGCTTTCAAATTATGCAGCAATCCTGATTTTAAAACCATTTTCATTTCAGTCCACAATTAAGTATTTCAAAAATAGAGTGTCTTACACATAACAAGCAATGTTATTGGAGTGTCTCAATTGATCATGAATCTCACCTCTAACTATTCCTTAATACTACCACAATATGAAAATGGTGGCACTGCTTGAAATATACAACATAGAAGCCTGAAATATACAATGAATAGATATTCTGCAACTTAGCAAGTGAACAGTTCAGAAAAATTGAGACTCTCTCATTGCAGCACCTCATCAGTTGATACCTAGTTATCCCATTCCTAGCATCTATTTCAAAATCACTTACAAACCATGCAATATGGTCAATATTCCTCCCTAATATACACACAATGGATATTTTTGTTAAGTATGTCTATGTAGTTTCTACCAGCAAAAGCTGAAGTTTCAATAGAACTGTGCAGACAATTCAGGAAAATCTTCAATAAACCATACTTGGCCATGATTAGTTAGTTGTGTTGCACTGACCAGTATTTCCATTGAATGACCAAACTAGAACTGAGTGATACAATCATTCGAACAATCTTGCATGGAGGGTTTTGCATAAAGATTTGTTGTTTGTAAAAACTCTCATAGCCAAACTATTGCAAAAATGCTCGTTTCTGCTGAGATTTCACTCAATATACATCTGAATAGCCACCATAAAACTTAGAAAGGTTTGCTATTTACAACCATTGCCATGTAGGTTCATCAGGTGTTGCATGATCTCATCTATTCATTCCAATTCACAACTTCCCTCAACCAGAAAGGTACGGAGTGTACCCAAGAAGCACCCTCTTGCCAAACTCTCAATCTATTGTCCAACACTGGATAATTTCAGAATCACAGACAATAAGTGCTGGATAATCCTGAGCGTGAGCAAATTACAGTGTCAATGCATATAGGGCTGTCAACTGGGATTAAAAAGTGTAGTGCTGGAAATGCACAACAGGTCAGGCAGCATCTGAGGAGCAGGATGAACATTCCTGCTGAAGAGTTTATGCCCAAAATGTTGCATCTCCTGCTCCTCAGATGCTGTCTGACCTGCTGTGCTTTTCCAGTGCCACACATTTTGACTGTGATCTCCAGCATCTGCAGTCCTCACTTTCGCCCTGTCACTTGGGGTTGCACAGTAGTGCATACTGGTGTACTGAAAGCTATCTACATTAACACTTAGGACTCTGTTCTATGTAGACATAAAGAATATGTCCATACGTTGCATATAATTCAACTCAGCTTCACAACACAAGAGATAACAGCAATTCTCCAGCTCTCTTAAGAGCAATGGCTTGAACAACACAGTCAACCCATTTGGTTGAGGACTTAAAGCCTGGCAGGCAGTTAACTGTCATCAACTGTCATTTATTTATACTTTTGTTTGGCAAAGCCTCTGCCAGTTCACTCGCAAACCAATAAGCATTTGCCTCTTATGCAATACAATCCCTTTAAATTGGTATTCTTGAAAATTGCATGAATAAGTACAAGACAAAAAAAAACTTGAATGTGTGTGTTTTTACAGCAATACTCAAGTACTCTCCTCCCAATAAAAACTGCTCACTTCCACTACAGTAACATTAGTTGGCTCAAGACCTGCCTCTACGTCAACCCATCAGCCACTTAAGTGCTCATACATGCTTTTGTCATCTTCCTTCAATTACTCTACCTCCCATACTGTAATTTGTTCAGAACATCTTTCCCCCAGTTACTTATTCATTTTGGGCCACATTGGCCCCTATTCACCTAAAGCTATTATATGGATAGAGGGAAAAAACATTGCGCAGAATTAACAATGTCATACACTGATATACATTTTCCATATCCATTAGGTTTCACCAGACTGTACAATTGAACATTCATTCATCTCTGCTCAATTCTAAGCATGCACAAGAAATGACTGAATACATTTGGAAATATAAATACAAGGAACACTAAATATATAGTCTGTTACTTGATGTTAACTCGAGAAGTTATATGGTTAAAGTGTTCTTCAAAATTTTGATAATTCAATCTTTTGCTACATAAACAATACAACATATAGCAAATAAAACCAACAGCATTTGTCATATCCATAACAAGAGCTATCATAATCGATCCAAAGCTATTATTGGGAAACATCAATAACCACAGCAGGCTTTGTTCCATTAACATTTCAAATATAATGTGTGTTTGGAAAATAAAACTGCACTTCATAATATCCCCAATTATAAATTTAACACTACTGATCTAATACCATTGAATTTTTCCAACACAATTTTGTAACACATTTGTTCTGGATTCCAGGATGATGCATCAGTGTGGTTAAATCTACAGGTGTAGAGAATTCCAGACTGCACTAAACCCTTGATCAAGTGACAAGCTGCTTCTAAACTCAAATAACAAACAGAGTTGGCAATATTGCATTAATATTATCTTGCATTCAGCAGAAAGAGCATAAAGATCAGAATCCAATTCTTCTTGGACTCTATCATTGAAGCTACATCCATTGTTGTTTAGGTACCTCTTGGTCGACTCTAGGTCTTTTCATTCAGTTTCCAATGTCATGTTTACTTGGATATCTTTTTGCCAGGCACTCTCAGAATTTGATGGGAATGTGCTCAGCTTCTGCTATAATCAATGGTGAAATCTGCACTCTGAGTTACATTTTCATTCTACGCTTTGTTGAAGCACCTGATGAGCAACCTTGCCTTATTTCTTATCCAAATAGCTCAGCCAGCATCTATTAAAACACTCAAATCTATTTTTCTTAATCACATTTTAGTCGTAGACTGCATGAATCATTTGAAAAACTCCACTCACCTTTCTGGGCACGTTTGACATTTGACATCGTTTCAAACATTCTGAAACATACTATTCAAACAAGAGAAAGAAAGTAGAGACTATTTTTGTCTATTTTCTAAAACTGCATTTCTTTAGTCAACATGAACTTTCACAACCTTGCTTTTGTTGCAAAGTTATAACTTAATTTATCTCCATTTGTATGCCTTCTCCATATGTATTAATGAGGTAGATTAAATATGCAAAGTCAATATCGCCAAAATAACCCTTGGCTTTGTTTCGAAATAAGACTTTTCAAAAACAGCAACTAAACTTTTAGTCAGTTTTTCATTTCACAACATATTAACTGAGCTAGCCTTGCCTGCACTGGGATATTTTGCATGACCATCTATAATTGTTCAGACATTCAGTAACCAGTCAGATTTCATTTAAGGTCAACCGCTTCGTTCAGATTTCCCTGCTCAGCAGAGATCATTTCTTTCCTCACATAACAGTAGGTCAAAGAGGCTTTTCTGAAGTGCAGCGGCACAAATGAAGAATAATGGTTATCCATCCTCAACAAATGCCTGTATCTTAAAGTCTCCATTCAACAATTCATTAAGCGTAAAACTATCTTCTCAACAAAAGTCACAGTGAATAGATGACTGGCTGTTGAGGCCTACAGTTCTAAATATTCTATCACAATCTCATGGTCTAGAAATAGAAACAAGTGTCAACCAAAGATGAAATATCAGTATGACTTGGCATACTATTCATTCAACCTCAAGATGCAAGTTGAATCCTGGCTGACAGTGCTGAAAATCTCTTCCAATTCAGACAACTGCATGCCTCCATGCTTTAAAACTGCTCACCTGTTTTCACACAGACTGACAATTAGTTTAAAAAAAAAGGATAATTGGTACAAGTGGTGAGAAGCTGCACGGTCAGCCCAGCATTCCAGATGGAACCTATTCTTGTTGATCAACATTAGCGCCTAGTTATGACAAAGCATTGGCAGAAAAGCAAATCCAATAATGATACTCATGGTAAGCCAAAGTTCCGGACTGGTAACTCCAAATTAAGCACACTCATACAAGCATGTCACATAACCAAGTCTAGTGACTGGAGTGAAGTTAAGCCATGTTAGAATACTAAATCTTGGGTTTCAACCCTTATTTGACATTGACATCTCCTGTGCAAGGATGTTCAAGCTCTTAAAGTATGGCTAAGAAAGTTAAAGGCGCTGTTGATTGGAGAGAAAGTGAAGTTGGCACAGCAAATGGAAAACCATGATGCAAAGTGAAAAGCAGACGTCACAAAGCAATGGAAGATTCTAATATCAAATTTGACATCTGCTCTGGAGTGCAAGGTACCCATCCTGAAACAATTCGACATAAGCATTTCCTCCAGCAAGATGTCTATCCCAGTACTGAAGAAGTTCTGCTAATATGGTTCAAAGCAACTGGAGCTGACATCTCTGGTCCAATCTTCTGGTAAAGGACAAAGACGCTGGGTCACAAGGAGTTCACAGCGACGGGCAATTAGACCAGTTAGTCTATAATTACAGTAGTGGCTTCTGCATGCTCATGAGAGGATTTGGCAGTTTCAGCAGCAACAGATGATAGACTGCAAAATGGTCTTGCTCGCATCCCAAATGATTGTGTATCAAAGGACACTCTTAAAATGGATGAAATCTACCGTTCTCTGTCTTTTGCCAGATCACTCATGTAAAGACTAAACGTAACGGCAGAAAGGAAAGCAAGGAAGATGTCACTGCTGTAGACTCGGCATGATGTCACCAAAAACTGCTACTTCTTGCGAGAGGCAAAGCCAAGAAGCTGTATCACTTTGATCATTTCAAGATGCTACCAATGCCGCATGCAACTTACAAATTTGGATGACTTCTAGCATTTTTACAGCATAGATCAGAAAAATGGACGAAATACATCAATGGAAGAAAAAGGAAGATTAGCATTACAGACAACTATCAGGTGCACCTCGATGTTACTAGCCTGAAGAGGCTCCAAACATCACAGCCAATAGATCAGAGAATTATTCATAACCTGAAAGACTATTACTGATCGTAACTGATTTCTCACGTTACTGAAGCTAGTGAATGGAGTACAACCCAACCACTATAGTCGAGGCAAAGAAATCATGCAAGATGGTGACATAATTGCCAACTGTCACCAAGACTTTGGGTTCAAACAGATTACGGTTATGTAAGAACCTGGGAACAATGAGAAGCAAGGTGAGACCAATCAATTCAACAAGCTTGGTTTTACATGCCCATCGGAGGCTTGCATGAAAATGCCCACAGTTACAACAATGGAAACGTATGCCATGGAGGCAGACACTGTACATGGCACAACAGAACTGACAGATGATGCAATCGCAAATGCAATAACCTGAGGAGGACAATGAACCTGAAATGTCCACCTGCTCATCCATCTGTTTTCTAGTTGAAGCCACGAAGGCAGTGCAGATATTCTAGGATCATGCAGTGCAGTACACTCAGAAAACATGTCTGACTGCACTGTTCATGTGGAGGTCTGTAATGTACTCATCCAAAGACAGCACACTAAGTAGATGATGACTGAATTTTTCCGGAGCTAATTCCTAACATTTCTCAATTACTTTTATTGTACAAGATCAGGCCAATTGAACTAATTGAAAAATGAAGCTTTTTTGCACATTTCCTGCTTCTGTATATTTCCATTTTGGATTTTTTTTTGACACAGTAGTTGTCCGCAAATTAGATTATAATGGAGCCTCAACTACTCTCACCTCTACTCAACACACATTTGTGAATCGATTTCCAGTGTAATGACAATGTGACTTTATTGCGCAGCTTAATACTTGGGACTCTACTCTTACTGTAAAACCAGAAGATACTGAATCATGGTATAGTTCAACTTGACCGGTCTGCTAATGTCTCCCAAAATCCACAAAATGTGTCCACAGCATAACATTTATCGACTGAAATGAAGGTACAAGCTCAGATAACAGCAAAAACCTATGAGAGATACAATAGTGTTTTCTAATTTTGAATCAATTTTCTTTTCCTTTTCTAATTCAGGAAGACTTGAAGAGATAACCTCTGAAAACAATACCAACGCACTATTTCAAGATCCCCAAGTAAATCATGGAGCAAGTTAGATGAATTGTCCTCTGAATATTTGTCATTACCTTCGCTCATTACCCCAACATTTTGTCAGCCTTGCCAGAGTTGTTGCAGTGCACCAGTGATGGGAGTGAATGCTTAAGATTGAGACAGAGTGACTGGCATTAGATTCTTGTGTGGGAATTGCAGTTTGCTTCTCATTACATATTACGCTAGCATAATCAATTTTTTCACCTTTTTTTTTACGTTCACAGTGGCATTTATGGTAAAATTACCCATTGCACATCATTGCCGAATAGGAAATTCTCCATATTACCATCATTTTGATTGTGTTATTTTAAAATGTTGCTTTTTGGCCTGCTCTTTTTAACCCAGGAGCCACAAGCAAGAAGCACCTGCTCAGTGATGCCCAGTTTAGGTTCTGCCAGGGCCACTCAGCTCCTGACCTCAATACAGCTTTGGTTCAAACATGGACAAAAGAGTTAATTCCAGAGGGGAGGTGAGAGTGACAACCCTTCACAACAAGGCTGCATTTGACCAAGTGGAGCATCAAGGAGCCCGAGCAAAACTGGAATCAATGGGTATCGGGGGCAAACTTTCCAGAGGCTGGAGTCATACCTGACATATAGGAAGATAGTCATTAATGTTAGAGGTCAGTCACGTCAGTTCCAGGACATCTCTACAGGAGTTGCTCAGGGTAGAGTCCTAAATCCAATCATCTTCAGCTGTTTCATCAATAACCTTCCCTCCATCATAAGGTCAGAAGTGGGCATGTTCGCTGATGACTGCTCAATGTTCAGCACCATTCACAACTCTTCAGATACTGAGACAATCCACTGTCAAATGTAACAAGGTCTGGCCAATATCCAGGCTTGGGCTGACAAATGACAAGTAACATTTGACAAATGTCACAAATGCCAGGCAATGAGAGACAATCTCACCACCATCCCAAGACACTCAATGGTGTTACCATCACTGAATCCTCCACTATCAACACCCTCAGGGTTATCATTGACCAGAAATTCAACTGGACTCACCACATAACCAGTGGCAATAGAACAAATCAGAGGCTAGGAATACTGCAGTGAATAACTCACTGCCTCACTCCCCAAAGCATGTCCACCATCTACAAGGCACAAGTCAGGATGTAACAAAATACTCCTCACTTACGTGGATGAGTACAGCTGCAACAACACTCAAGAAGCTTGACACCATCCAGGACAAAGCAGTCGACCTGACTGGCACTGCAATCACAAGCAGCCACTCCCTCCACCACCAATACTCAGTGGCAGTAGTATGTACTATCTACAAGCTCCTCACACAACACATTCCAAACCCATGACCACTTCCATCCAGAAGGAAAAGGGCAACACGTACATAGGAACTCAGATCAGATAAGAACTTGCAGTTAACAATGGGGTGCTGGAGGCATGTTCCCTTCAAAGGTATTCACCATCCTGACTTGGAAATATATCGCCATTCCTTCACTATTGCTGGGTCAAAATCCTGGAATTCCCTCCCTAATGACATAATTGGTCAACCCACAGCAGGTGGGCTGCAGTGGTGTAAGGCGACAGCTCACCACCATATTCTCAAGGGCAACTCAGGATAGGCGATAAATGCTGGCCCAGTGAGTGACACCCACATCTCACAACTGCACAAACAAAAACCACTGTGGTTGCAACTGACAGACCAAAGAGAAATAACAGGTTGACAAGTAAAAATTCATTTCGCTCTATGCCACTGCCCAGGAAACTGAACATTCCTCCCAAGTTTTACCTGCACTTCATCCAATTCCATTGCCTGCTTTTCACTTGTTGCAATGTTAACCTCTCCAAACTGGAGAGATGAAACACAATTTAGGGTAGTGGTTTACTGCATGTAGCATATCTACCTCTAAATGAGACATGTTTACTTCTTTTTCATTGTCGACTTGAACACATTCTTCCATCACCAACTACGGCTTCTGTGACTTCTAATACTTCTCCAACTAAGCTCAATATAAGCTTCAACAAAAAGTCTTTCTCATTAGCACTCTACCATCCACTGTCTGAAAAAATACTTGCAGTAACTTCAAATATGGGACAGTGGTGATGGGGACTTGAGGCATCCTGGACAGGAGAACGGAGGAGACATTTGGCTATGCATCTTCTGTCAGAAAATAACCTTAAAAGGATCTGCATATTTTCTCTCTCTTTATCAGACAGTTGGGGACTACATTGCAATTCAAACAAGTCTCCCATTTCTTTAAACTTCTTTACTTTCCCTTTTCTTTTATTTGTCTCATTCAGCTGATCATACACATTGTTAAACAGGAACCTGCCTCTCCAATAAATGGTGGACAGGTCGATCAATTTAGTAACTTCTCTGCTTTTTTTCCATCGCTTCCTCTTGCCCCACCTTCCACTTCCATCCTACAAAAATGACTTGCTTACGATGAAACTGCAATGATTCAAGCTCAGATGTCATGAGATTCCAGTTATGTTGATGGTTTCAACTATTTCCATAGTAAATCTCATAGAATGATATTAGTGAGAAGCTGTGTGTTGGTTACTGTGGGTTAGCTGAACTTTCAATGACCAATTAGAATAGAGTTACACCATACAACAACCCGAAAATCACAGCCATGATTGAGATCTCACAATGAAAGGATGTGTGAAACCAGTTAGCATGGCTAAACCCAAGAGAAACTTAGAAGTGGTGCCAGAGACGTGAAGCTGATTCAGCAAGCTGGAAACACAAATGGTAGTCAAAAGTTACTGCTTCCTGTTCTGTCAAAATTCAAGAACCCACTGTGCTTTGAGAGTATGGAGATACTACAGATGGATCAGCTTCTGTCAGTAGTGGATTTTCAAGTTGATAATCAACCCTAATGCATTAGCTGAAACTTTGCTTTTTTTGACTTGATAGATTTTATCTATTTTCCTCTTGCATGCTTGAAAAATGCTGGTGATCATGATGGCAGATTTTTTTCACTTTGCGCTGCGATCACCAGCATTTTCAAAGCATGTGGGAGGAAAGTAGACAAAATCTATCAAGTCAAAAAAAGGCAAGTTGCTATAATTAAATACAACTTCCCACAAACACTGACCTGAAGATCATGAATCAATTGTTCTTCTCTCCTAACACCACAGCCAAGTTCTAGCTAATGGATCAGGGTTGATTAGCAATTTGAAAACCCACTACTGACAGCAGCTAATCCATCCAGTACCATTTATAAGAAGTTGGATGTAGCAACCGATTTCACGGGATGCCACCAAGAAAGGAATGAAAGGTAGTGAGGAGAAGCTATGTTATCAACTCCTTCAACCACAATGGAGTAAAACAGGTTACAACTGCACACACGATGACAAAAATAAAGAGGCATCAGGTAAGGCCAAACAATCTGATGACCAGGCATTTTTCACTCAATTATGGGATGCCCACATAGAAATTCCTGCAAAGACAACCATAGAAACGTATGTAGAGCGGACAATGCTGTACACTGCACAACAACACAATGTCACCATATTGCAGTATGTTCTTCAGTCAAGGAGTCTGAAGACCCTGAGGAGTCCAACAAAGATCCACACACACTCTCACCTGTTTCTTCAACCAATGACATTGTTGTCCTGTTACCCTCTCAGTCGAAGCAAAACATTCAGACACAGTATGGCTTTACCTCCTCCAGCTTTATTCTGGGCCCTGGAGGGAGAGAGAATGATCGCCCATGTGCACAGGGACATGAGTTCACTGCCTTCTCTGGATTAGCAGTTTCTTAATGAATTATATGGTCATTTACAGAGAGGAGCATCCAGATAAGGCAACATACACATTGATTGGGTGATCAGGACAATCAGCGAGTATCAATAGTAAAGATTAAGCCATGTGCTGTTACACAATGAATGTTCTTAACCTTGTTAACTGGTTTCACATAATGAATACTTTTCACCTTGTTAACTAACCTTAGATACTGAATGCTTCCAATATTGTTAAATGGCTCTACATAATGAATGCTTTTCACCTTGTTAATCCATTACCCTTGCCTCCAACACCCCACTGTTAACTGCAAGTTCTTATCTGATCTGAGTCATGCTCAGCTGAAACTCTTGTTACACAAAACTCAGAACTTAACTCTTTCCCTACCTGCTTCTACCCTTTACACATTCTCAAGGGGACTCGAACCCCAGTACCCCGGAGAGGACTCTAATCTCAAGTAGAAGAAAGTGAGGACTGCAGATGCTGGAGATCAGAGCTGAAAATGTGTTGCTGGAAAAGCGCAGGTCAGGCAGCATCCAAGGAGCAGGAGAATCGACGTTTCGGGCATGAGCCCTTCTTCAGGGAGCCTGAAGGGCTCATGCCCGAAACGTCGATTCTCCTGCTCCTTTGATGCTGCCTGACCTGCTGCGCTTTTCCAGCAACACATTTTCAGCTCTAATCTCAAGTGCCCGCCCATGGGACTTGAACTCCAACACCGCGCAAAGGACTCAAACCTCTGCGTACCAGCGCGCCTGCAAAACAGTGTCTCTCAACTGATCTAATTAGCATTCGAGGAATCCGCAGAATAGAGAGCAATTGAACGAGGGGACCGACTCCGGCATACAGGAAAACTGAGAGGGACCAAGGTTTAAAATCTTACCTTGTGGGCCCATCCGTCTCAAGACACTGATGTTCTGTGTGGCCACTGACACGATCCAATCGTTATGATCCATTTGGATCCTGCCGACTACGTCAATATTGTCGTCCCTTTCCCCCCCTCAGTTGAAGCAAAACACAGACACAGTATGGCTTTACCTCCACCATCTTTATTCTGGGCCCTGGAAGGAGAGAGAACGATCACCCATGTGCACAGAGACACGAGTTCTCGGTCTTCTCTGGATTAGCAGTTTCTTAATGAATTATATAGTCATTTTACAGGGAGGAGCATCCAGATAAGGCAACATACATATTGATTGGATGACCATTACAATGAGTGAGTATCATTGGTAAAGATTAAGCCATCTGCTGTTACACAATGGATGTTCTTAACCTTAACTGGCTTCACATAATACTTTTCACCTTGTTAACTGACCTCACATACTGAATGCTTCCAATATTGTTAAATGGCTCTCCATAATGAATGCTTTTCCACCTTAATGCTTTACCCCGCCTCCAGCACTCCATTGTTAACTGCAAGTTCTTATCTGATCTGAGTCATGCTCAGCCGAACTTCTTGTTTCACAAAACTCAGAACTTAATACTTTCCCAACTGCTCCTACCCAATACACATTCTCAACATCAAGGCCATAAAGATGCTAGGGATTTTGCATTACAGCATAAAGACAATGAAAACACGTTGCTTTCATTGGCAACATGGTGCATATCTCAAAACAGTACACTAACGGAAATAATCGACTTTTTTAAACATTGTTTGCATTTGTAGGCATTTCAGCTTACAGAGACATGCATTCTTATGGTAACCAGTTCACTTAATCTATTATGAAGTTCTATTTGACTCAAAATGAGAAGCCGTAATACTGTAAGTCGTTTTGAGTTTTAACTGCATATTTCATACTTCAGTTTTCGAGATGGTCAAGCATCAGAAACATGGACACAGCTTTCCGTTGAAAAGTCATCGAGCTATCATGTAAATTGTTAGTGCCATCTTTTACTCTGGATAGTCCCAAATCAACAAATCTATAAATGCTCATCATCAATAAAAATTTGAAGAGGCTTCCATCCCAGCATTAACACTGGATACAGATTTCATGAACGGCAACTTTGAAGGATGGAAAAGCAAAGAGTGGAAATCTAAGAACTGAAAATACTGGATACACTATATAGATTAAGCAGCCATCTTGGAAAGCAAAACAGAGGTAACATTTCAGATCGGTATTCTAAGACATGCTACATCTCTTGATACTTCCAATTCTGATCATTAACTGGAAACATTGTCACTCCACAGATGCTGACTGACTTGAGTATTTCCAACTTTCTAAGTCATTCTTAAAAAGAAGTAGGTCACTTGACAACTTATCCCTCACCTCTATTATAACTACACATACATTAACAACAATTTCCATGCATCCAGCACACTAATCAGAGTAACACGCCCCAAGGTGTTTCACCATTCCATTCCATCCTTTTATTTGATGGTCAATAAAGATAAATGGTGAAAATATAGATCCAACTCTGACCACAGACACATTACCTATTACAATCAATACAATACAACCAACCAGCTTTTGAGACATCTGTACAACTATCCCTCCAGCACAGCTTTTGTTTACTTTACACCTCGCTACATTCAAATTGTTGAAAGGCAATTTTCCTAATCCAATAAATTACACATTTTAAAATTTGCAAAAACTTGCAATATATTTGATATTGTTTTCAGTCATAGAGCTGTACAGCATGGAAACAGACCATTTGTCCAACTCATCCAGGCCGACAATACATCCTATATTAATCTAGGAGGAGAAAGTGAGGACTGCAGATGCTGGAGATCAGAGCTGAAAATGTGTTGCTGGAAAAGCGCAGCTGGTCAGGCAGCATCCAAGGAGCAGGAGAACTGACGTTTCGGGCATAAGTCCTTCTTCAGGAATCATTCCTGAAGAAGGGCTTATGCCTGAAACGTCGATTCTCCAGTTCCTTGGATGCTGCCTGACCTGCTGCGGTTTTCCAGCAACACATTTTCAGCTATATTAATCTAGTCCCATTTACCACCACTTGACGCATATCACTCTAAACCCTTCCTATTCATATACCCATATGGATGCCTTTTAAATGTTGTAAGCTCACCAGCCTCCACCATATCCTCTGGCAGCTCATTCTGAAAACACACCACCTTCTGCATGAAACAATTACCCCTTAGATCCCTTTTAAATCTTGCCCATCTCACCTTAAAGCGATGCCCTCTAGTTTTGGACTCCCCACCTCAGGTAACATAACTTGTCCATTCACCCTATCCATGTCCCTCATGATTTTATAAACCTCTATTAAAGGCCACTTCTCAGCCTCCAAAGCTCCAGGGAAAAAAAAACAACTCCATTCAGCCTCTCCCTATAGCTCAATCCCTTCAACCCTAGCAACACCCTTGTCAATTGTTTCTGAACTCTTTCAGGTTTCACAACATTCTTCCTTTAGCAGGGAAACCAGAATTGTTTCTTGGAATTTCACAAGCTCATATGTTACTGCGTCACATACATTTGATTGTCGTCCCATTCCCGCCTCAGTCGAAGCAAAATGCTAGGAGACACAGTAGTTTTACCTCCATCTTTATTCTGGGCCATGGAGGGAGTCAGAACGATCGCCCATGTGCACAGAGACATGAGTTCATGATCTTCTCCCTCGCACAGCAGTTTCTTAATGAATTACATAGTCATTTTACAGGGAGGAGCATCTAGATAAGGCAACATACATATTAATTGGATGACTGTTACAATCAGCGAGCATAAACAGTAAAGATTAAGCTATCTGCTGTTACACAATGAATATTCTTAACCTTGTTAACTGGCTTCACATGATGAATGCTTCTTCATCTTGTTAACTGGCTTTACATAATGAATGCTTTTTCACTTTGTTAACCCACTACCCTTGCCTCCAGCACTTCATTGTTCACTGCAAGTTCTTATCTGATCCGAGTCATGCTAGTTGAACCTTTTGTTTCACAAAACTCAAAGCTTAACTCTTTCCCTACCTGCTCATACCCTATACACATTCTCACAAATCAGTGTTCTAAATCAGCTAGAACCTGTAATCTGTCTTTACATCAGGGCAGTTTAATCCAATTTGTTTCAAGGCTTTGAAACAAGTATACAGATAAAGGTATTAAAAAAAACTTTTCTTCCTTCTGCTCTTCTGCCCCCAGTGCTGTCTGTGCATACCTGGAAAATGGCTTATGAATAGTCAAATGCCAAATGTAAACCACAGTAGAATTTCCTTTTGAAATTTCAGTATTCCACTTACAAATCAAACCTTGAGGACAAACGGAAAATTCTCAAAATAAGTCAAGCAACTTAACTACAAACGGACTTAAAAATATACATACACACAAAGTAACTGAGGAGCTTAGAGACATCGTATGGAGACTCACTTCACAAAACTATCTTGCCTGTCTGAGCTTGCAGCCATATTGTAATAGCCAACATAGAAAAATTGAATGAGGCTGCTTCAAAACGAAATTGAATGGGCAAGTGAAATAAACATGCAGTGCTACAGGGGTAGAGTGGTGAAATGAGACTGACTGGATTCCTCAACAACGATCTAACATGGATTTGATGGGGCAAATAGCATTTCTCATTGGGGTGAATAGCACTTTGCATTAAAATAAGTAATTTACAATGGCAAATTCAGATGCAAAATATAACAAAATATTGTGACAGCAATGTTATAGATATCAGGTATAGGTCTTTTGCAAGAGCCTTTACTATGCTAGCAATTTATCTAAGGCATGGCTTCATGGCAAAAGATCACTCAGATTTTTCCACAAGCAAGATATTGATGAAATTGAGAGATGCTTTAGAAACTCACTCTACAGACTAAATATGGTTAGGGACAACAAATATTGGCAGAAAACTTCAAATGGGAAATATTGAAATGGAAATTTACAAGGATAACCACTGACAGAAAAATTGAAAATTCTTGTTGATAATAAGGCTTATAGACAAAAACTGCACATTGTTTCCAAGGCTTTTCCAAAAAGTTGGAGACATGTCTGCTGATTACACCTTTTGTGTTTTATGCACAAGACTTTCCACAGCTCCCTTTGCGCTGCGCTATCTTGGAGTCTCTCTCAACTTTAATAATAGTTTACTGTTTGAATCTTCCTACCAAAGTGCACAACCTTAAACTTTCCTACATTGAGTTCCATCTACCATGATTTTGCTCTCGCACTCAAACGATCAAAGTCTCTTTGCAGATTCCTTACAGACTCATCAGAAAAAGTTCTCCCACTGATTTTTGTTTTATCAGCAAATTTAGATATCTTACACTCTGACCCCTCAAATCATTACTGTAGATAGTAAATATTTGATGTCCTTGAACTGATCCTCATAACAGTCCACTAGTTACATCTTTCCAACCTGAAGATGACCCATTAATCCAAACATTCTGACAGCTACGTGTAAACCAATCCACACTGACATTAATACAGTACACTAAATCCAATAAGCTCCTAACTGGTGCAATACCTTTTATGCAATACCTTATCAAAAGCCTTCTGGAAATCCAAACATACATCTATTGGCTTCCCTTTATTGAATGACTTTTACATCCTTAAAAAAGCTTGAGCACATTTGTCACACGATTTCCCTTTCACAAAACCATGCCGACTCAGTTTAATTGTGTTAAGCTTTTTTAATTGTCCTTTTCATCCTCAATAACAGGCTCAAGGATTTTCCCAATGACAGATGTTAGCCACTTTCCTGTTTTCTATCACTCATCCTGCTCAAACAGATGCATCATACTAATGGTTTTCCAAACTGCTGAAAACCCTGAAGAATCTTGTGAGCTCTGGAATCTTGGACAATGCCTTCATTAATTCTGCAGCCACGTCCTTTAAAACATTTGGATGCAAGCATCAAGTAAAGATGACTTGTCTGCTTTCAGTCTCATAATTTGCTAAATACTTTGTCCCTTGTGATAGAGACAGTAATAAAATCCTTCCCTTCCATTTGAACAATGCTCACGTGCTTTCTTTAGAATGTTTATAGTGTTTCCACCATGATAAAACATAGGTTTAAATTATCTGTGTACTACCATTTCCCTGTTCCTGTTAACAATTTTCCAGTTGCATCCTCCAAGGACTCCAGAAGGACTTTAACATCTCGTTTTTACATATACTCTTTTTGTTTTTATTTTTCTTGTCAATTTACTTCCATAATCAAATTTCTCCTTCCATTATTTTTAAATCACCTGCCAAAAATTCCCAATTTCCCACAAACATATTCCTTCTCATCAAGTCCTTCTTTTTGACGAGAATAAATTTTTGAAGAACTTTATGAAATGCTCATACACTGATTTTCGCCATGGTCTATTTTTCCAGCCTGCCTTAGACAATCCTTTCTTCACAACTCTGTGACTGCCCTTATTTAAGTTGAGGACACTGGAGTGAGACATGAAACTGAATTTGAAATTCTACCATTTTGTGATTGCCACCCCTTAGAAGATCCTTAGCTCCAAGATCCCCAATTAATTCTTGCTCATTACACACTAATTACTGGGCCTAAAATAGCCTGTTTATGGGCAAGTTCTCCAAAGTACTGTTCCATGAAACTATCCCCAATGCACTCTAAAATGTGTCTTTTACATTAACCTTGCCAACCAGATTTATCCTGTCGATAGGCAGATTAAAATCTCCCATGACAATTGCAGTACCCTCCTTATGCATATCCATTACAATTTCAAAAGAATATTCAGCAGAACAGCCAACTCTGAAAAGTGATCAGCCAATGAAATAGCAGGCTTGAGGAATGTGTTTTTGTGCGTTTGCTTATAGATTCTTAGAAATCTATGCATTGGTTACTGGTCAGGGTTAGTTGTAATATAGTATATACAGTGCAAAACAAGCCCATATGAAAAAAATCCAGGAAATTGATATACAGTGACAAGTGAAAATTCTGTGCACAAGGTGTTAATTGCTTCCAATGTTGTAAATGCTTCCTGAGCTTGTACATTATCATTGCAAAAATCATAATGAACTAATTTGTATTCAGTAAGCAAAGGTTATCGCCCATGCTATGTTTTCATATTCCTGAAAGTGAAAACAGTATCTTATTTTCATGGCAGTTTCTTCACAATGCACTCTTCTCGACTCACATAGTAGTGTAAGTCAGGTGCCAAACAATAGCATCCCTTTATGTCTCTTGTTTCTTCAGGCTCTCCAAAAACAAATGGTTAAGTAAAAAAATTGGTGAGGCAAGCAAGGCCTGATTCAAAACAGTGAGCACCTTAGTTTTGCAGGAAGTTGAGCAGGGTAAGTCATGACCACAATAACAGTGCAAATCATACACATGGTCTTAGTGAAATTATACTGAATAAAGGAAACTGCACACTTCCCCACATAATTGGGTCATCTTAAACATGAGGTCATCCAACTACTTCTCAGGACATCTAATATCTTTTCTCCTTACCGCTTGAAAAAATTAACTGCATTCCCAGCTTTCCTGTTTCAAAAAGCCAGACTACCTTGGTTCCACTTCTGAATGCTCTTATTAGACAGGTGAAAACCATACCAATTTCCATAATGAATCTGAGTTGTTTCAAATTAATTAGCCAGCTGACAGTCTTTTTTTATAGTTTCTAGGAAAATCATTTACCATTTCAGACTAGTCAGATTTGTATATTTGCAATAAAAGAACTTAATTGACTTATTTCCATATCTATCCTGCAGCAATTAGAAGTCCCAAAAAAATGTCACTCCACAAAAGGAAAAAATACTCCGCAACCTTTGGATGGCAACTGATGGTCAGTTTTATTAATTGACCAATATGTGATAATATCATCGTTGAAACAAATATCAAAATAGATAGTGCTGAGAAAGTCAGTTCCCACTGTAGCCAGTGATTTTGCACAAATAAAATAATATTAAGAAAAATATTGCTAAATTAGAAGCTTAACATTCCTCTAATTTTCATTTCAGTGTATGATATCCTCAAGTTAGAATTTATTTGCATGACCACATTAGACTTTGCTGGACAGGTTTTTCAGAAGATGATTGCCAATTACTCCAATACAGGAGCAGGAATTACCACAGGAACTCCAAATAATATAAATCTCTGAAGCCAACAGAAACTCAACGATTATTCCTATCTCAAAGATCGATGTCCCAAATACCATAGACAACCACTGGGCTGCTTCTATCAAGACTCTCTGCCATAAAACTGGAGCAGCACACAGATTTGTAGTACAAAATTGGTAATTTGTAAAATTATACAATTATGAATGGATACACACAGCAGATGGCCGGTCATGTTAATGTTGTTTACAACAGCAATTCAGCAGCTTCAACTCCACTGCTTCAATCCAAACATATTAACAAGGAACAAGAGTTGGCTACACAGCACCAATCAATAAGATCATGGCTGATCTGATTTTGACCTGAACACTACATTTCTGCATTTCCCCATACCTTGGTAAACACAAGGTATCTTTCATACCTTGGTAAACACAAATCTATGTTCCTCTGCCATAAAAAAGTTTAAAGATTCTGCCTTTGGAGGAAGGCAATTTCAAAGACACTCAGCCCTCAGAGAAAGAGAAGTTTCCTCATCTGTTTTAAATGGGTGATCTCTTATTTTTAAACTATGACGCCTAATTCAGCTTTCTTCCACAAGAAGAAATCTCTTTCCAACATCCATCCAGTTACATCCCCTCAGCATCTTATATTTTTCAATTCAATTACCGCTGACTTTTCTGAACTCCAGAGGACATAGAAAAGGCCAGACAGGCTGGACCGAAGGACATCTGCTCATCCCAGGTATTAGTCTAGTCAACCTTCTCTGAACCACTTCCAACACATTAACATCCTTAGGTACATGACCAGTTCACCAGATGTGGTCTCACCAATGCCCTGTATAATTCAAGCATCACTGCCCCATCTTACTTTTGCATTCAATTCCCCTCGCTATAAAGCATAACATTGTTTTAGCTTTCTAGAATACTTGCTGTACCAACATACTAATCCACTGTGATTCATGCATTAGGATACCCAGACTTCTCTGTATCTCAAGAGTTCTGCAATCTCTCACCGTATGAATTTTGTTTTATTCTTTCTACCAAAATGAAGAATTTCACCCTTTCCCACACTGTACTCCATTTGCCAGATCTCTACCCACTCACACAACTGATCTATATCCCTTTATATGCTCCTTACGTCCTCTACACAACTCACTTTCCGACCTATCTCTATGTCATCAGCAAATTTAGCTACTATGCCTTTACCATTTATTTATATGATTTGGATGAATGAATCAAAGAGTTGTGGCATACCACTCATGACATCCTGCCAGCTTAAAAAAAGCTTATTCCAACTCTCTGCTTCCTATCAGCCAGCAAATTGCCTATCCACGCCAGTAAGTTAACCTCGACATACAAAGTTTATGTTTTTATTTGCCCAATAACCTGTATGCGGTAGTTTATCAAATGCTTTCTGGGAACTTAAGTACCATCAATCAGTTCCCCTTTATTGACATCACAAGTTTTTTTTCAAAGTAATATTCCAATAAGTTAAACACAATCACCCTTTCACAAGACTACGTTGGCTCTGCCTGATTACTACGTTCTTACCCAATTGCTCTATTATAACATTTTTAATAATAGCTTCTAAACGTTCTCCTTATAACAGATGTTAAGCTAAGTGGCCTGTAGTTTCTGATTTTTGACTTCTCTCCCTTTTTGAATAAAGGTGTTACGTCAGCCATTTTTCAACCTTCCCCAAATCGAATGAGATTTGGACAATTAAAACTATGACATCAATTACTTCACTAAAAACCTCTTTTAACACCCTTGGTTGAAAACTATTAGGACTTGGGACTCTGTCAACTCTCAGTTCCAACAATTAATTCAGTACTACTTCCCCGCCAATTGCAATTTTCTTCTGTTCTTCCATCCCTTTCAATTCCTAAATTACATCTATTTAGAGTCATAGAGGTGTACAGCACAGAAACAGACCCTTCGGTCCACATCACCCATGCCGACCAGATATTGTAACCTAATTTAGTTGCATTTGCCAGCACTTGGCCCCCCTATCTCTCCAAACCCTTCCTATTTATATACCCATCCAGATGCCTTTGAACTGTTGCAATTGTACCAATCTTCACCACTTCCTCTGGCAGCTCATTCCATACACACACCACCTTCTACATGAAAAGGTTGCCCTTTAGATCCCCTTTATAACTTTCTCCTCTTACCCTAAATCTGTGCCCTGTTGTTCAGGACTTTCCCACCTCAGAGAAAAGACTTTGTCTACTTATCCTATCCATGCCCCTCATGATTTTATAAATCGCTACAAGGTCAAACCTCAGCCTCCGATGCTCGAGGGAAAACAACCCCAGCCCATTCAGCCTCTCCCTATCGCTCAACTCTTCAACTCTGGCAAAATCCTTGTAAATCTTTTCTGAAGACTTTCAAGTTTTACAACATCTTTCCGATAGGAAGGAGACCAGAATTGCTCTCAATATTCCAACAGTGGCCTAATAAATGTCGTGTACAGCTGCAACATAACTTCCCAAACTCTTGTACTCAATACTCTGACCAATAAATGAAAGCACACCAAATGCCTTCTTCACTATCCTATCTATCTGCAACTCTACTTTCAAGGAGCTAGGAACCTGCATTCCAAGGACTCTTTATTCAGCAACACTTCCTAGGACCTTACCATTAAGTGGATAAGTCGTGCTGTGATTTGCTTTTCCAAAACGCAACACCTCGTATTTATCAAAATTAAGCTCTATCTGCCACTCCTCAGCCCATTGGCCCATCTGATCAAGATCCCATTGTACCTTTGAGGTAACCTTCTTTGCTGCTGATTACACCTCCAAGTCACTAAACACAATCCTTATTGTCAAACAGCAAGAATAACTTTCAAACATATGAATTCCACAAGTATGCCATTCAGCCCCTCAATCATGGCTGATCGGTTTGTGCTCCAAATTCCACATATCATGTAAGGTGTCTCTGTGGAGGTGAATAGCCTGAATTCCCACAGTAATCCACATAATTAGGACAGTATGTCAAAATGGCAGTTCACACCAAATATGTAAAGAGATGATCAAAATTTGTCAGTATAGGTAAAATCACTCAGTTTATTTAAGATGTCATTTCAGAGAGGGGACCTTGTCAACTATGCATATAAAGTCAACTATAAAAGTGCATTCTCCTTCCAATATTTTGATTGTAAATATTCAATGACTCTGTTTCCTAAGGCAAAGAATTACAAAGTTGCACGATGCTCAGGAAAGAAAAGAATTTCCTTTATTTCTTTGAAAAAGCAACCCCTAATTTTAAACCAGTGCACCCTCAACCTGTCTGGAGTCACCCAAAAGAGAAAACATCATTTCCACATCCATTCAGAATCTTATATAATTCAGTCACATCACTCGTCACTCTCTAAACACTAGTGGAAACAAACCCAGTCTGTCCAACCTTTCCTCAGAAAACTGATTCCAGGTCTCAACAAACCTCCTCTGAATCACCTCTGATATATTTACATCCTTCCTTAAATAAGGAGACTAAACTGCACACAGTATTTGAATGTGGTGCCACCAATGCCCTGCATAACTGAAGGGTAGAACAGGAAACAGGAGAATCGACATTTCGGGCATAAGCCCTGAAGAAGGCTTATGCTATGAACCTGCACTCCAAGGGCTATCTGTTCAGCAACACTTCCTAGGACCTTATCATTAAGTGTCTAGGTCCAATTAAGATTTGCTTTCCCAAAATGCAGCACATGATCATTTTATATTTGTGAAATTGTCTGACTCAAAAACACACTCAATCAGTCGCTCCTCCTATATGCGCACACATTTAAGCTGATGGGATGAACTTTTTTTTCAGAATTACATTTTATTTTGCTCAAACATTGCATGAATCCTTGTGAAACTCAAACCATACAGAGGGTTTGTCAGTCTGACATCACATTGGGACACAGACACACACCTATTGTTTAAAAAGCTGAGCTATCTCGAGAATATAATTTCAAAGAAGTTCTGGGATTTACATACCAAAGAACAGAAACCAGTATATCCTATTCTAAAAGATGAAAGTTTTAATCTAAGGTGTTGACTGTATCACATCTCCATGACACTGGACTCCTTTGGCTATAAATTTTGTCAGCATGATCTTAACCTCCACAACTACCCGATGAAGAAGCAGCACTCCAAAAGCTAGCGCTTCCAAATAAACCTGTTGGACTATAACCTGGTGTTGTTATTTTTAACTTTATCCACCCCAGTCCAACACTGGCATCTCAAAGTCATAAGATCAGATAGTGATGGGGACAGATCTCAAGCTCATCTGAACCAAATCTTGATTGACTTTGTTTGTTTCAGATCTCCACCAATACTGAGCTCTTCAAAATTATTGTGATGACAATGATCGGATGGAGTGTAAATGTAACTTAGACAGGACCTTGCCAAATAAATTAGACAGAATCGCGCCAAGCATTCAAATTGACTTCAAGGCCTGAATTATCCAATTAACTATCTGCCCATCAACATTTCAGATCAAATGATTTCTCTCAAACAAGCATGACTAGACAGGTAAGTTGATAACACAATGATTATAGGTTCCTAAAACACACACCATGTGCTGATAGCGATGAATTGTTTGCAAATATCTCCTTGAACACACATCCCTTACTCATTCTCAGTTATAACTAATCACAACAAACCATTTAAAATAGAACAAGTTTTGATTTGCCTACAACGCCTTCTGAACGCAAGTTTGAAGGACTGCTCAGCAAGCTAAATGAAATAATGCAATGCCAATTTATATAAACTCCAGGAATTTCAGTGAAACACCCAGGAAAACTACTCTGAATTCATACTTTTATGTGTTTCGTGTGATGCAAAGAGAAACCTCACCACAGGACACCAGAAAAGCCCTCTGGCCTTCGACCAGCCATTGTAACCCGACACTTAGTAATCTAGTCTTCATCTCCAGCCTATGAGTAAACTCCCCCAAATTACTGGTGTAATTTGCAAATAGATCTTCC
Source organism: Chiloscyllium plagiosum (assembly GCF_004010195.1). NCBI lineage: Eukaryota > Metazoa > Chordata > Chondrichthyes > Orectolobiformes > Hemiscylliidae > Chiloscyllium > Chiloscyllium plagiosum. Next base: position 79,302,719 of record NC_057723.1, read on the forward strand.
AATGGGGCAACCTCAAAGAGCAGTCATGCACACACACACACAACACTGCAGAAAGCTGATGTTCCCCCCCAGCCTGGACGGCTGCGAGTGCGTTTTGCAGCAGTTTCTTTGTTGTTTGTTTTAAACCGAGTGTAAGAGAGAGAGACTCTGTGTGTGTGTGTGTTTACACTCGGGGGGGGAGGGAGACAATGCCAAGCGTGCAAATGCGTCCTTCTGCCAGCTTTCCCCCAACACACACACAGAAACAACCACCTCAAGGTGGGGAGGGGGGGGG
>NC_057723.1:79310143-79317363 GCF_004010195.1 Chiloscyllium plagiosum
AGGGGGAGTGGGGGGGAGGGGGGGTGGGGGTTAGTGAATGTGAATGGCGGCCGCCTCGCCGTCTCCCCTTTTGCTTGCATTGAGGCTAAATCCCCCCCAACACACACACACACAGGGCCCAAGGCGGTGTCCTCCCGCGGACTCACCGTCAGTGAGGGCCCCAGGATGACGGCCCGGATCAGGCCAGCGTGCCAGTCCCGCTCCCGGAGAGAGGCGGACGCAGACTGGCCGGGCCGAGCGGCCCCACTCGCCGAGTCCCCGAACAGGCACAGCAACCGCTTCCCGATCAGCTCGGGCCCCGCCGCCACCACCGCCGCCGCCATGGAGAAGGGGCAAGGAAGAAAGAGGCTCAGAAAAAGGGAAGCCGGACGTTCGCTCCTTTCCTCACAGGCCAACGGTCAGTCTTCGAGAGAGAATCACAACGATTCCGCCATTACACTTTCTGCACCGCCACTGCAGCCGAACCCACTGAGCCCCACCGGCGCAGCGCCGCCGCCTGTCCGGAGGACCACCACTGCAGCCCCCTAGAGGTAGTGACAGCGCCGCCGCCTGTCCGGAGGACCAGCACTGCAGCCACCTACAGGTAGTGACAGCGCCGCCGCCTGTCCGGAGGACCAATACTGCAGCCACCGAGAGACAGTGACAGCGCCGCCGCCTGTCCGGAGGACCAGTACTGCAGCCACCGAGAGACAGTGACAGCGCCGCCGCCTGTTCGGAGGACCGAAACTGCCTCGCAATAGGCAGCAACTGTGCTTTGAGTGGAGGACCACTGTTAGATTCCAGTTGGCAGCATCATCCATTGGACTGTGTGATTGCATAGAAACAATGCACTTTTGATGTGGATGGAAGGTGCATTTCAATAGCTTGCATTTGTATAGCACCTTTAATTTCTTAAAATATTCCAAGGAGTTTCGTAAGAATAGTAAATCATATAATCCCTTCAGTGTGGAAACAGGCCCTTTGGCCCAACAAGTCCACACTGATCCTCCAAAGAGGAACCCACTCAGACCCATTCCCCTATTACCCTACACTTACCCATGACTGATGCACCTAGCCTGCACGTCCTTGAACACCATGGACACTCTAGCATGGCCAACTCACCTAACCTGCACATCTTCGGACTGTGGGACGAAACCAGAGCATCTGGAGGAAACCCACACACACACACACACACACAGGGAGAATGTGCAAACTCCGCACGGATAGTCGCTCGAGGCTGGAATTGAACTTGGGTCTCTGGTGCTGTGAGGCAGCAGTGCTCACCACTGAGCCACCAGGCCCCATTAACAAGCCAAAATTTGGCAGCAAGCCACAAAATAAGTCAGAAACAAAATGTTGCAAATGCCAGAAATATGAGATGAAAGATCAAAGACCTGAAACCCTTTTTTCTCTCTGCAGATGCAACCTGACCTGTGAAAGACTGCCAACAACCCTCCAGACTCAGGTCTTGGATGGGAGATGGCTGGGAATACTAGGTACAATACCAGGGGATCCTTGTGGTAGTGTCCACACCTGGGCACCAGGAGACTTGGGTTTGAGTCCCACCTGCTCCAGAGGTGTGTAATAACGTCTCTGAGCAGGTCAATTAGAAAATATCCAAGACCAAGCTATTGGGAAAGAACCAGCAATGTGCAAGCAACAAGAATTGGAGGGGAGTGGAGATCTCTGAGGGGTGGAAGGGGTTACTGAGGTAGGGTAGTGTGAGACCATGAGGGACTTTGATGACAAGGCTGAGAATCTTAAAATTCAGACACTGCCAATCCAGGTCAGCAAGTATAGGCATTATGGCTAAACAGGATAGCCTCCAGGTGAAGTACTGTGTCCCCAGGTAAACAGAAGAGTCTCGAGCTGCCAAATCCCTTTCATGAATAACTAAATAATTAGTGATTGTTATTAGAACAAGAAGTACAGCACAGAGTATAAAGCTTAGGTCACATTGGTTATGTTTAATAAAAATGATTTAACACTGATGACAAATCCATTAAGGAGAAATATCTCAACATTTCCAGTAAAATTAGTAAGGAGGCGATAGGATTGCTCTCTTTTAGTTCCAAGGAAGTTATACAAGAATTGAAATGTGAACTCTGTTTCTCTCTGTATAGATGATGCCAGACCTGCTGAGTTTCAGCAGGGGATTTGCTGTGTTTATTTTGAATGACCTCAAGTTTGTTGGAGAATCAGATCTGGAAAGTTGGACAGTTATGGGCTGGACCTAAAGTTTGTAGGTGACAAAGTCATGATTGAGGATTTCAGCAGCAGGCGAGCTGAGGCAGAGACAGATTCAGATGTTGTTACGAAGTGGGTATAAGCGGTCTTAGTGACAGCCCAGAAATATGGTCACAAATCTAGCTAGGCATCAAAAAGTTTAAAACAACCAAGCTACAAACAGCCTGGAACAGCCTCAGAGAGCTGCCAGGAGGAGGGATAGAGACAGTTGCTATGGAATGGATTTGGTCATTTCGGTCTTCTCAATATTGAGATGGAGTCAAATGCTTGACATTTTGGTAGGCACAGAATGAACTGGAACACGTATAAAATAATATATATGATGAGAATGCATATAAAAGCCTGTCCTGATATGTCAGCTAATAGAAGAGTAATGCAGAACACCAGAGATAGATGAAGGAAACTGTAAGCAGACGGATGTATGCACTCTTAAAGTGTTTGCCAATTATTGGAAACAAAGAACTTCCAACAAGTGAAATGGCCTTGAAGAGGGGCAAATTAAAAATAAACAAGAGCAAACTTTTCATCATTTACATAAATGATTTGGATGCAAGCACAAGAGGTACAGTTAGTAAGTTTGCAGATGACACCAAAATTGGAGGTGTAGTGGACAGCAAAGAGGGTTACCTCAGATTACAACAGGATCTGGACCAGATGGGCCAATGGGCTGAGAAGTGGCAGATGGAGTTTAATTCAGATAAATGCGAGGTGCTGCATTTTGGGAAAGCAAATCTTAGCAGGACCTATACACTTAATGGTAAGATCCTAGGGAGTGTTGCTGAACAAAGAGACCTTGGAGTGCATGTTCATAGCTCCTTGAAAGTGGAGTCGCAGGTAGATAGGATAGTGAAGAAGGCGTTTGGTATGCTTTCCTTTATTGGTCAGAGTATTGAGTACAGGAGTTGGGAGGTCATGTTGTGGCTGTACAGGACATTGGTTAGGCCACTGTTGGAATATTGTGTGCAATTCTGGTCTCCTTCCTATCGGAAAGATGTTGTGAAACTTGAAAGGATTCAGAAAAGATTTACAAGGATGTTGCCAGGGTTGGAGGATCTGAGCTACAGGGAGAGGCTGAACAGGCTGGGGCAGTTTTCCCTCGATCGTTGGAGGCTGAGGGGTGACCTTATAGAGGTTTACAAAATTATGAGGGGCATGGACAGCGTAAATGGGCAAAGTCTTTTCCCTGGGGTCGGGGAGTCCAGAACTAGAGGGCATAGATTTAGGGTGAGAGGGGAAAGACATAAAAGAGACATAAGGGGCAACTTTTTCATGCAGAGGGTGGTACGTGTGTGGAATGAGCTGCCAGAGGAAGTGGTGGAGGCTGGTACAATTGCAACATTTAAAAGGCATTTGGATGGGTATATGAATAGGAAGGGTTTGGAGGGATATGGGCCGGGTGCTGGCAGGTGGGACTAGATTGGGTTGGGATATCTGGTCGGCATGGACGGGTTGGACCGAAGGGTCTGTTTCTGTGCTGTACATCTCTATGACTCTAAGTACAAAAGAAATCCACAGGAACTCTTTATAACAAGTATATTTCACAAGGTGAAATTGAACAAAATATTCCTATGTCATTCCAAAAGAATCTCCGTGGTACAGTGAAGTTAAAGTGTTTATAAATTGGATAATTACTTGTGCACACCTTTTTTCAGTGCAGTCATTTCTTTAGTTGATTTGCTTTATTATTTTCTGTTGATGAAGAGATGATGCGGGTGACCAGAAGCAATCTCAGGTGGTTTTCAGCAGATAAGGTAATTTGTCCCAACTGCCTTTCCTTTGTGTTTATGTTCATGCTCAGAGCCTTGGAGAGAGAGCTCCTAGTATCCACTAGTACACCACAGAGTGTCTTGGAAAAACATCATGGGGAGCAGTCATTTCCAGCAACTGATGGAATCCAAAATAAAATACCTCTGATGTTTAGTGAACCTTGCAGGAAAATTGCATAAATTGAATTGGACATGCAGTATGATAAAGCAATTGGTTTTGGCAAGTCAGTGGATGTACAGTTTACCTGATCAGAACATTATCTGTATCGTCCTAACAAAACTAGAGAACATGTTCTGATCAGAATGTCCGAGAGGTGTTACTGTATGATGGTGGAACCAACCAACACCAGTTAATGGTTGAGGCAGAATGCTGCCATCAGTTCCACTTTCTATACTTTTAAAATAAAGCCTTATACAAGTTAGACTGCCCTGGTTTGGAACTATAATGTAATAGCTACATATTATGAAATAGACCTTTACTATCCATCAACATTGAGCATCCTTCCCTGTGTGGTGTCGGTTAGACCAATACCAATAACAAGTCTTGGTGGTTAATCCATCTGAGATGTTTCAGATAATTCTGGTGGACATGACCATGACATGTCATGTTGGCTAATGGGTGGATTTTGCCAAATCTGTTTTTCAATTTGTTGTACCTGAGTGAATAGCATAAAACCTCCCATGTGATATTCCATCAGCCAATTATTGGTTCATCCGCCAGCCTTGGAAATTAGCGAATGCAGCGGCTAAAGCATTGATACTTTCCAAACAACCTGTTCAGAGACCTCTGGAGAACATGGGACTTAAACCCAGGCTGTCTTGCTCAAAGGTAAGGCCACTACCACTGCACACAAGAATAGTACATAGATAGTCTCTAATCAGGCTTCTCAGAAATGACACATTTCTGGAGCAGGTGGGGCTTGAAACCAGTTGAGAGTGTGGTGCTGGAAAAGCACAGCAGGTCAGGCAGCATCCGAGGAGCAGGAGAATTGATGTTTCAGGCAAAAGCCCTTCATCAGGAAAGGGACTTGAAATTTGTCCTGGCTCAGAGTTAGGGACACTACCATGGTGTCACAACAGCTTGTGGCTCCCTCAGCTGAATCAAAGATGGCACGGTGGCTCAGTGGTTAGCACTGCTGCCTCACAGCACCAGGGTCCCAGCTTCGATCCCAGCCTTGGGTGACTGTCTGTGTAGAATTTGCACGTTCTCCCTGTGTCTGTGTGGGTTTCCTCCCACAGTCCATAGATGTGTAAGTTAGGTGAATTGGCCATGCTAAATTGCCCCATAGTGTTAGGGGTATTAGTAAGACGGAAATGGGTCTGGGTGGTTTGCTCTTCGGAGGGTCGGTGTGGACTGGTTGGGCCGAAGGGCCTGTTTCCACGCTGTAGGGAATTTAATCATAGACTGATAGCAACTGAGGTCCAAGCACTCAGATTTCCACTGTCACTCCAGGGCCAGCCTGCCAACATGAAAGTCATGGTTTATTCCTATTCTCAGTCCTTTCACCAATTCTCAATCTATTACTTTGTAACATCTCTAGTCCAGAATGCTTAGGACAAAGGATTTTGGATTACAAAATAAAATATTAAGATGCCTATTTGCAAGTATGTGAAGCAGATATTAATATGTAGTGAACCAAAGACATAAAACAATAGTAATACTTAATAAAGCACTCAGAAAAAATGTTGTTATCTTCACACTATATCTTTCATATTTTCAAAGTATTGCACCAAATGAAATACCAATTGGTATATCCTCAATCATAGGAAGACGATGAAGATATAAAGGAATGTAGGTTGCAGGTTCTACTATGAGTGGTACCTTACCTACAAATATTCACTTACTGGCATCTACAGGATCAGTAACCTTCTATGGCCTTCACTGTCTCAAAAAACTGTGCAAATGGTATTTAGGAAGTTTGCCAACTAAGATCTGAAGAACTGCTGCCTGCATATGACAGGAGATGCTTTTGATTCTAACACATGAGGCCACCATTCCATTAATTTCTTGCTGTTTCAGTTATTCTAAGCAACACCAGGTTAGGCAGGTTTACTGTTCAAAATGGCAAAAGTGAGGACTGCAGATGCTGGAAACCAGAGTCTCGGTTAGAGTGGTGCTGGAAAAGCACAGCAAGTCAGGCAGCATCTGAGGAGCAGGAGAATCAGCGTTTTGGGCAAAAGCCCTTCATCAGGAATGGAGGCAGGGAGCCTCCCGGGTGGAGAGATAACCATGAAAATGGACACTACTCATTCGAAGACAGTTGCTGCTCCAATGAATCATGCAAGATTAAAACATTTCACTGGACTCAGTGAAAAACGTCTGCAGACAATGATTGCACTATTTACTCTGGGAATGTATTGCACATTCGAGTTATTCAATACATTAAAAAAACACCCTCACTTCATTGAGGGGGTAAATTATCCAATCTCTGTTGGTATAAATGTGCCATGTCACAGATTGTCAGTAGATTCTTATTTTGTTAATAATTCGTTCTTTGTACAAATTAAACTCAATCAATCTGAATAATCAAACTGAAGAGTTGGGGTTTGTAGTGTGATGCCAACAATGTGAGTTCAGTTCCCACACCGGCTGAGATTACTGTGAAGGACTGGAATGGACCAGGCCGAACCTCCTCCCCGAAAATATGGTCAGCATGGACGGGTTGGACCGAAGGGTCTGTTTCCATGCTATACATCTCCATGACTCGATAGAAACACTTAGGCCAAAATTGTGTAGTGTTGCAACTTTCCTCCAGATCTGCTTTGTTCAATTGAAAGTTGCAAATCCCCTAAAATGGTGAATCAATAAAATTTGAACTTTTACAGTGTATACTGTGGCAGTCCTTTGTCTGTTGGAGTGATGGTTTGCTTCACAGTTGCTAACTCGATGAGAGCTCAGAGTAGCATTACTGCCCCCTGTTGGTGTGGTTACTTCTGCAGCAAGTGCGTTGCCAGTGAAGACAGAAAACTGAACGGGTGAACCATGCATAGAGTCATAGAGATGTACAGCACGGAAACAGACCCTTCGGTCCATCCCGTCCATGCCGACCAGATATCCCAACCCAATCTAGTCCCACCTGCCAGCACCCGGCCCATATCCCTCCAAACCCTTCCTATTCATATACCCATTCAAATGCCTCTTAAATGTTGCAATTGTACCAGCCTCCACCACTTCCTCTGGCAGCTCAATCCATACACGTACCACCCTCTGTGTGAAAAAGTTGCCCC
>NC_057723.1:79321003-79344919 GCF_004010195.1 Chiloscyllium plagiosum
AGTTGTGAATTTCACTGTTTGTTAATTTTCCCAGATGCACTCCGATGTCCAGCGATACACGAATTCAAACAGCAATGGCGGTAATTGTGCAGGTTCTCTCTCTCTCTCTCTCTCTCTCTCTCTCTCTCCCCCCTGCACTGTCCTCACCATGTGCTTCCTTTGTCTGCTCTTCTCCCTTTTAAAACTGCTGTTGTTTTGACTTTTTTTCCCAAAGTTCCAAAACAATGCAACAGCATATAAAACAGTAACTGCTGCTCCTGGAATTCGAGGAAATCACCTCCAGCACCTAAAATACCTCAAAACATCGAGATGTACAGCACAAAACCAGACCCTTCAGTCTATCTCGTCCATGACAACCAACTATCCTAAGTTAATCTAGTCCCTTTTGCCAGGACTTGGCCCATATCCCTCTAAACCCTTCCTATTCATGTACCCATCTTGATGCCTTTTAAATTTGTAATTGTACCAGCCTCCACCATTTCCTCTGGCAGCTCATTCCATACACGCACCACCCTCTGCGTGAAAAAGTTGCCCCTTAGGTCCCATTTAAATCTTTCCCCTCTCACCCTAAACCTGTGTCCTCTAGTTCTGGACTCCCCCAACCCAGGGAAAAGAAATTGTTTCTTCACCCTATCCACGTAGGAGACTCAGGCTCAGTCAAACAATGGTTTGGTGTTCTCTGTCAGATTGCTGTTGTTTGAAACTTTCTCACTGTAACAGCTTCTTGGATGTAACAGATTCCGTTTTTGCACTGTACGTGTGCACTCCAACATTCGGCATCTAGATCAGTGGTGCTGGAAGAGCACAGCAGTTCAGGCAGCATCGAGGAGCTTCGAAATCGACGTTTCGGGCAAAAGGGATGAAGGGCTTTTGCCCGAAACGTTGATTTCGAAGCTCCTTGGATGCTGCCTGAACTGCTGTGCTCTTCCAGCACCACTAATCCAGAATCTGGTTTCCAGCATCTGCAGTCATTGGTTTTACCTCCAACATTCAGTAACCAATTGAACAGTGTTGTGTTATGCTGCACATCACTTTACCTTAAGAGACAGGTTTATGGTATCACCACCCTTCTGATAGGTAATAATCTGAGGGTTTAAAGATCTCATCCTTGATCTTACACTGGGACCATGAAGGATCACACACTCCTGGAAGCATGCTGCTCTGTGGAACTTCATCGCTTAATACTAGCCCAGACACTCTGCCTGAGGAATGCTCTGTCTGTACATAATTGTTTGTTGTGACAGGTGTCTGTTAGACTCTTAAATCCCATGTTATCCAGGCCCAGTCTCCTGTGTTACAGGAGGTAATCTCAATACTGCAGCATCAGGTAAAATGCTCTGGGGAGGCGCTATCACTTCTGCTAGTGATTCTAGAGTCTTGACCTTTGAGGATCTCCAGCCTCCTGTGTCACAATGTCAGTGGCATTATGGCAAAGTCATCATCATCATCATCATCATCATCATGCTGGTAGTCAAGGAAAGCTCTTTCAAGACCATAAAAAGTATGTCCATTTGCCAATGAAGGTGTTCTTCAGAAACAAAAACAGAAATTGCTAGACAAGCTCAGCAGGTCTGGAAACACCTAGCCTCAATAAGCAATGTAACCTGTATTCCTCTGTCTAAGTCTTCTTGATCTGTCCATCCTTGCTTACTATGATCTGTCTGCACTGCTCGTAAACAAAGCTTTTCACTGTACTTCAGTACACGTGACAATAGATCAATCATTAATCAATCAAACATCTGTGGAGAGAAGTCAGTGGTTAACATTTCAGGTCCAGTGACACTTCCTCAGGTGTTTTTCAGTATGGAATACCAGTGTGACACTCTCAGCGGAGAGTAGCCCTTTGATTTGAACTTGGTTTACCATTTGGTCTTTGATCTTCGGCGAACAAGGCCTTCCATCTCTTTGTCAATAGACACCCTCTGGAGAAGGAATATTACAGCAGCATAGAGAGAAAAACGCTAGAGGGTCAACACTAAACTGAAACCATGTTCAACCCCATTGCAGAGCTCAAACTGCTCCAATGTTGAGCCTAGCTGTTAATTGTCTTGAAGAAAGCAAATCACATTGAGCAGTTTCAACACCCAGCTAATTCCCTCCAACACCTTAACAGCCACTGCTCCTGTGACTGATTGCCTCGCTGATAAATAAAAGGTGAACCCTGACATGAGTGATCCCATTACTCAGTCAGCCTTTTATATGTTCATGACACAGCAAAGTACCCAACCACCCTGCAGCTACTCAGCCCTTACATAACAGATGAAGAGTTATCAGTCTAAGTTGTAATGCTCTTCGCAAACATATTGCATCAAACATTTAGATAGAGATAGAGAATAAAGTAATTCAGGTGATTGCATTTTAATGTGGTGCACATAGCTTTTTGAATTCCATGAAGGAGCCAGTTACCCTAATGTACAGATAGAGTGAATCCAAATTCACACACTAATTAATACAGTTAATGCGAATTTGAAATGAGCTTTATTGTCAAATGTACTCACATGAGTACAGTGAAAAGTTTACAAGTCACCGCGCACAGCGCCATCTTAGGTACAAACATACATATGCCCAAAACTTCGATTTTCCTGCTCCTGGGATGCTGCCTGACCTGCTGTGCTTTTCCAGCACCACACTCTCGACTCTGATCTCCAGCATCCACGGTCCTCACTTTCTCCTACAGAATCTAAAGTCCAAATTCTTAGGGGAAAAAAATGAGAAAAGTAAAGAAATAAAAAGTCCAGCAATAAATTAGAAAAACAGAGAAATAAGAGTTCAGGATAACAGTCCCCTTTCAACCCAGATTGTACTGGGCTTCACTTCAAGACTGGGAGTCTGGGACCATGCTGAGGCTGAGAGTCCAGGTCCACACTGAGCCGGGAGATCAAGTCCACACTGAGGCCAGGAGTTTAAGTCTTCACTGAGGCCATGCTGCATCGTAATGGAAGTTATTTTGTAGGTGACTGACTGTTCTCGATGACTGTTCACCTTTAATAGTTATCGTATTGGTGGAGTCAGCATTGTATGGGTGAATGGACCATCCTGAAATTTACAGCCTGTGTAAGATTGGCAGGCTATCAGCCAGAAAACTATGTTTGTTGTTAAAGTCTAACTTTATTTTCAGAAACTAACATCTAATCTTTACAATTTACTATCGTTTAGTCTCTGACGTGACTATTCAAAACTTTTCTTTGTATAGGGACAGTGTATAGTTTACATAAACATTTCAAGCTGGTGGAAAAATAGGAAATTAGGGGGAAGATCGAAAAGAGTGCATTTGTGACCAAAAGCAGAGATTTAAAGGTTGAGTGTAAGAAACTGTTTGGGTGAGAATGGAACCTTAATGTTTGTCTCAAGAAAATAAGACACTACGGAATGTAGAAGTATTCAGATGCAGTGATAAATACATCACAATCAACATTGTGTTACCTAGCCAACTACAATGTCTCCAGTCCCCTAAATTTCTGACATCTCAATCTTTTAAAAAACATCTGTAAATGTTCATCTTTTGGGAAAAAGAATGATTAACAATAAAAGCAGCAAATTGCAAATTTTCAGAAGCTGTTCTTTAGCCTTCCAGTGAGACGGTTGAATTTTTGGATCATTTTTCGCTATTGGGCCTGAACAAAGATTTGCTGCTGGGGTAAACCTTCAGTGAAAACGACAGCTTGCCTTTTTGACAAAAGCTGCTCTGAAGGTCACAGTGCTTGGTCATCGGTTATGGGGATTTCATTACAATAGCCTGAGAGCTGCAGGGGTCCTTCTGCACAGTGTTGTCTGTGCAGTCAAAGCAAATCCAAATTGCTGCCTAGTGTATGGACTGTGCAGTAATACTGAGTCTGTACATCAGCTTGTGGTAACCATTTACTGTCACCACTGTTTTTCAATGAACAGGCTCCCAAAGTCCAAAAATTTCAAAAGGAGAAGTGATGGAGCTTTCTCATTGCAGACATAATACAGGAATTGTCCATCCCAGGCAAGATTATAAATTCCTGAGCTTATTGCAAAAGCTTATCTGAGAACTTAACCAACTTATTTTGACTCAATCACGTTAACATAATCTCGCAAATGGTCTTTTTACTAAAGTAATCAGGAGTTCAAAAACACCGCAAAATCAACAGCTGAGGTCCAGTTCTGGATAAGGTTAGGAATTTGAATCACCCTCAAGCTCAGTGTATGTGTTTAGATAAGTTACCCCATTTTGGAATGTTTTTCAATGGTTCTGCTGCAATAACAGTTTGTAATTCAGTTGTTTTTCCATTCAAAATGAATTGAATGCGCTGCAGCCCTTTAATCAGACAGGAGTTTACAAAAGGCTCAGAAAGAGCCAGATATTGAAGGTGTATTTCCACAAAATGCAAGAACTAGAGGGAATAGATTTGAGGTGAGAGGGGAAGATTTAAAAGGGACCTGAGTGCGCAACTTTTTCACACAGAGGATGGTTGGTGTGTGAAATGATCTGCCAGAGGAAGTGATAGGTGCAGGTACAGTTACAACATTTGGATAAAGTTAAAAATCACACAACACCAGGTTATAGTCCAACAGGTTTAATTGGAAGCACTAGCTTTCGGAACGCTGCTCCTTCATCAGGTGGTTGTGGAGGACACTATTGTAAGACACAGAATTTATAGCAAAAGTTTACAGTGTGATGTAACTGAAATTATACATTGAAAAATACCTGAATTGTTTGTTGAGTCTCTCATCTGTTAGAATGGCCATGATAGTTTCACTTCTTTCATATGTAAATCACAAAACTGTTTTTAAAAGTTACATTCTCAGATTAACTGTAACAACTGGTGTCAAGGTATTTTTCAATGAAGGGCTTTTGCCTGAAACGCCAATTTTCCTGCTCCTCGGATGCTGTCTGACCTGCTGTGCTTTTGTCGCCACTTTAATCTTGACTCTGACCTCCAGCATCTGCAATCCTCTCTTTCACCTGATCCAGGACCTTGTCAGTCACACCGAAGGAGGATCCCCAGCTGAGGATAAAGGAATACTTTTCAGAAACATTGATCAGGAAGTGCGCATCATCTGAACAGATATATCAGAGATGGGAAGAATGAAACAGAGCTCTTACAGGCAGGAGGGTGGTAAGAAATGTAAACAAGGTGGGACCCCACTGGCTTATAGTTTAGATTAGGTTTTCGATTTCATTGTCACGTGTGCTCAAGTACTGGAGTGCAGTGAGAAGTGGTATAATGTCGCCACATACAACTCCATCTTAGGTATAAGAACAAAATCTTAAGACAAGGTAGTAAGAAAGAATAATGTTAAAAGTTAAACATTATAGCCATTTTCTTACTATAGTGTAAAAAATAAGAAATATAAATTTAAAACTAAACATTGCTAACCTTCTTAGCATTAAGTAGAAAACTAAAGTAAAGGTAAAAGTTCAAACATCACAGTCTTTCTTAGCCATGCTGGGACTGCACTCCCTACAGGGGAGACAGCATATACATATTATAATGTATTAGTGCTGCCTGAGGCACCCCAATGTGGATGAATGAGACGTGGCTGAGAAACCAGACTCTCATAATAGGATTACCTCTGTTGACCTAAATGAGAAGAAGACTCTGCCTTATTGACACATTTGTAATATTATAAGAACCTTTGTTTATGTTACTTCTTTTGTAAATGCCTGAATACTTGGTTACACAAGGGAATAATCTGCCATGTGCCTTTAGTTTCTGTATGGATAATTAACAGCTGATTGATATTTGTATCAGCAGAATTTAAAAAAGATTAAAACAGAAATTGCTGGAAAGGCTCAGCAGGTCTGGCAGCATCTGTGGAGAGAAATCCGAGTTACCATTTTGGGTCCAGTGACCCTTCCTCAGAACCATAGGAATACAGTAGACGAGAGGCATTTTTAATGTATTCACAGGATGTGGGCATCATTGACCGGGTCAGTGTTTATTGCCCAAACCGAGTTGGACTAGAGATGAGTTGTCCTCTTTAAAGGATGAAGTTCGTTTGCTGTAGACACACCCACAATGCTGTAAGGGAGGGAGATGCAAATTTTGACCCAGTGATACCTGCGCCCATCAGGTGAATCGGGATATTAATCAAATCTTAAAACTTTTGTGCTGATGTCAGGAGTTATTGGACTTGAATATCAATGCACTTTAAGTGAGTCCTGACAACTGAGAGTTAGCATCGCCCAGGACACCCAGTACGACCCCCTGTGATACGCTAATCCATTGTTCTTCTTTGAATTGTGGTTGTCAGATCTTTTACCTCCATTGCTGAGGGAAGATGGGATATCCATTTAGCATGAGGGTGGTTCATATGTGGAATGAACTGCCAGAGGAAGTAAGAGATGCAGATACAGTTACAACATTTAAAAGACATTTGGATAAGTACATAAAAAGGGAAGGTTTAGAAGGATATGGGCCAAACACAGGCAAGTGGCACTAGTTTAGTTTGGGAAAATTGGTCAACATGAACTAGTTGGACTGAAGGGACTGTTTCCTTGCTGTATGACTCTATGACACTGATGAAACAAAGTTAAAAATCACACAACACCTGGTTTTAGGTTTATTTGGAAGTACAAGCTTTCGGAACACAGCTCCTTCATCAGGTCATTTACCTTCTTTCTGCAGCGCCGGGCATTTCTTCAGAAACCCAAGACCGCACTGACCCAGGGGGTTACATCAGGCCAGACTGGCATGGTCTAGTGTCATGGCCTCCACCACTGGTCCTGAGGGAAGAGGAAGTCCCATGTCTACCCCATATTGCCCAGCTGGACGTCCAGGACCCTGCCTGAAAATCAGGCCATCCATCGTCCCCTCGTTTGGTTTGGCAATCTCAGGAACTGTTCAGGGCAGCTCTGGACTGACTGGTGCTTATCCAGGACAGTAATCTTCAACACCGGTGCCCTGCAAGGCTATGTACACAACCCCTTACTGCACTCCTTATACACTCACAACTGTGTGACCAAATTCAGCTCCAACTCCATTGACAAATTTGCTGATGATACCACCGCATTGGGTCAGATCTCAAACAACAATGAGACAGGGTACAGGAAGGAGATAGACAGCTTAGTGATATGGTGTAAAGGCAACAGACTCTCCCTCAATGACAGGAAAACAAAGGAGCTGGTCATGGACAACAGGAAGCAGAGAGGACACACCCCCTGTCTGTATCAATGAGGCTGAGGTGGAGATGGTTGAGAGCTTTGGCCTGTCCAAGTCAACCTTACCTTGAAGCAAGCACCCCAATGCCTCTACTTCCTCAGGAGGCTAAGGAAATTCAGCATGTCCACAAGGACTCTTACCAAATTTTTATAGACGCACCATAGAAAGCATCCTGTCTGGATGCATCACAGTTTAGTATGGCAACTCCTCTGCCCAGTATCAGAAGAAATTACAGAGAGTTGTGAACGCAGTCCAGTCCATCACACAAACCTAACCTTCCATTCACTGACGCCGAGTACACTTCCCACTGCCTCGAGAAAGCAGCCAACATCATCAAAGACCCCTCCCACCCCAGTTATACTCTTTTCTGCTCTCTTCCATGAGACAGAAGATACAAAAGTTTTAAAACATGTACTGACAGATTTAAGAACAGCTTCTTCCCCACTGTTTTTAGATTTATGAACGGATTTCTCATACATTAGAGTTGATCTTTTTCTGCACCTTCTCTGTAGCTGTAACACTATATTCTGCATTCTGTTCTATTATCCTGATGTACTTAAGTAAGGTATTATTTGACTGGTAAGCACGCAAAACAATACTTTTCACTTTATCTTGATACATGTGACAATAATTGATTTGATTTGATTTATTATTGTCACGTGTACCTCAGTACAGTGAAAAGCTTTGTTTTGCATGCAGTACAGGCAGATCATAACTTACAAGGACATGCAGATCATGGGGTGATAGAACAGAGAGAGGCAAATAAGTTTACGGCTGCACAGAAGGTACAGAAAACAAAATCAAAATGAGTTTCGAAATTTTAGAGGTCCATCCAGATGTCTAATAACAGCGGGGAAGAAGCTGTTCTTGAATCTGTTGCTATGTGTGTTTAAGCTTTTGTATCTTTCTGTCTGATGAAAGAGGGTGGGAGAGATTATAACCGGGGTGGGAGGGGTCTTTGATGACGTTGGTTGCCTTCCCAAGATAGTGAGAAGTGTAGATGGAGTCAGTGGATGGGAGGTTGATTTGTGTGATGGACTGGGCTGTGTTCACCACTCTCTGCAGTTTCTTACGGTCCTGGGCCAAGCTGTGATGCATCCAGATCGAATGCTGTCTGTGGTGCACCTGTTCAAATCAATAAAGCTACACCACAGGCTTTTAAAAATGACGATGGCAGTCAATTCTGGGATGTCGGTGATGGGGTGGTGTATGGTCAGATGGTGCTGGAATAAGATGTGAGGGACAAGGTAGGTCACTCAGAAGGTGAATTTGGTAAAATATAACAAGGGAATTTGTTCAGCTACAGGGCAAAAAAAAACACCGAGAAACCCCAACACTACTCAGATGTAGCCAAGTACAGTAAAATTCAGCTCCACATTCTCTGTCTACTTTGCACTTAAATTAATCATTTGGAGCCAGTGTGCAGGATTTTCTCTATTACTGCTTTTAAGTTATTCAGGTGTAGAATCTATTTTCTGTGATGGCGAATGTGATCACAGAAAATGATCCTGCATCCTTAAACTGGAATCCCAACCAGTACATGACTCCCAGTCTCCCTAATGAGAGAGACACTATTTAAATTGATATGTTTGAACTCTCGACTGAGAAACAAAAAGGAGGTTAAGAGCTCCTTGGAAAGCTGACTCCAACATGCCACTTGCCCTGAAGCTTGTTTACATTGGGCACTGATAGAAAAACGAACAATACTCCCCACACCAAGACCCCTTGTTGGAAATGCTGTGATCAGCTGTTGTTGCTTCACTTGTTTAGAAATTAGAAATCACATGCTGATCAACCAAGAGGGATCAAAGGTCAAAACAGTGAAACACCAAATCCCCTAAATCTTTGTGAGTCAGAGCTGTTGTTACATCAAGACAGAAAACAGTAGAAAAGCTCTGATGCACAGCACATCTGTACATTGAATTCTTCCTGATCGCAAAATGAGTTTGTGTTTTTCAATCATTCTCGGAACAGAGAAGGCTAGAACGAAATACCAAAATTTCAACATTACTTTTAACACAAGCCAAAACTTGAATGGAGGTTAAGCTTTGTTTCCACTTTGGAGTGAGGTCAGGTTTCCATTTAATGCAGTTGTATGTGTGACAGGTCAACATTGAGGGCAGGACCTTCAAGATGCTACTGCCAGACTCAGAAAGGGGTCAGGAGCCCACACAGTGCGGGAACAGTGACTAACTGATCGGTTTTCATCCAATTAGCCAACTCTTTGTCAACGAGTAGCATTGCTGCACACACAAGGAAAGCAGTTCTTGAAACAGTCTGGCACTGAAGTGAGGGAGAAGGCTCACGTTGGGTAGAATGATGGCACAGAAACAACTCTGTGCCACTTTCTCATCTTTATTCTTTCACAGGATGTGGTCATTACTGCGTAGCCATCTCTAACTGACCTTGACCTGAGGGCAGTTAGAGGTGAATCACACAGCAGATGAGCTGGAATGACACATACACCAGACCAGGGTATGGAAAGCAGGTTTCTGACCCGAAAGTGCATTTGTGAACCAAATGGGTTTTTTTATAACAATTGATGATAGTTATAATACTGACCACATCTTTCAGCGTTATCTTCCAGATTTATAACTGAATTTTAAGTGCATCAACAGGCCTGATAGGATTTAAACCTGGGCCCCTTGTGAATAAGCCTAGTTCTCAGCGTTTTTATTCCTGTGACATTATGTCTACATCATCTCCCTCAATACCTGACCCCACTCCACAAGCAATCTCCCATTCATCCTCACTTAAATCGAGAATCTCTTCTCTCTCATACAACTTGCTCTTGAATACATTTCTCCAATCTCTCCTTGAGTTAACGAGTCCGCCATTCAGACCTCTCTTTGAGTAAAGGAATTTCTTTTCAATTCCCTTTTGGAATTCTTGGTGAAAATCTTATACTGATGGCCTGTAAATATGGTCTTCCCCCGCAAGAGAAAACATTCCCTCTGTGTGCACACAATCAAAACATTTCAGATTTTTTAAAACCCTCCATTAGGTCACCATCTCAACCTTCACTTTTCAAAAGAGAAAAGTTTGAGCTGGTCAATCCTTTCCTGATATGAAAACAAAAAGAACTCGGGTTGCTGTAAATCAGAAACAAGAACAGAAATTGCTGGAAAAGCTCAGCAGGTCTGTAAGTACCTGTGAAGAGAAATCAGAGTTAACATTTCGGGGCCAGAGGAAGGGTCAACGGACCCGAAACATTAACTCTGTTTTCTCTCCACAAATGCTGCCAGACCTGCTGAGCTTTTCCAACAATTTCTGTTTTTCTTTCCTTTAAATACCTACCCTTGCATTTCTGGTATCATCCTCGTTAAGCTTCTCTGCATCATTCTCTCACCTCTTTATCCTCGTTGTCGTGTAACAACCGGAACTGCACTCGTATTCCTTCAAAGGATTATGCTTTCCCTTTGTGATTTAGAGAATGAATTTGTAAGTTGAAGGTCATGTAAAACCAGGATGAAGTAAGAGACAAATTTAGGCTTTCTCAAGCAAATCGTCATTGCACTTCCAATCAAATTCAGACCTCGAGACTATATTTATTGCTTTTAAATTACATTCTGAGTCTCTCAAGGGAGTCTAGCTGAGCTTTATGATGTCTCAAGTGCGTCAAGAAAACCAGGGCTTACAATGATATCTGCAGCTACTGTGTCGAATGAGATTCAATAATGGAAGCAAGGTGACTGACTAGAATATTCATGAAGGAAATGTAAAATACACACTCCTTCAAAATGTAAAATGCACACTCCTTCAAAATGTAAAATGCACACTCCTTCAAAAGGAAGGCAAGATTTATGCGGCTTCGAAATTGTTTGATTTATTTCCCATATACAGGTAGCACTGTTTACCACAAGCAGGGCTTTACTGCATTTTCAATTTCCTTTTTATGTGCTTATCTTTTAAAATTATGGGATTAAGCAATTGCCTTAATAAATCCACTGGAATCCCACCTGAGACTGAAAGTGTACAACAGTGAATATTGGTATCATCGTGTGACATAAAAATCACTTGATGTTTTAGCACATCCCCACCACAGCCCATTCTTTACAAACAGCATGAGGAGGGGCTGGTAATGTTCAGGATCTAACCCAAAAGACAGTGCCTTAAGCTTTGCAAACAGGACAACATTCCTGCTTTCTGGTACAATCTACTTTTACAGCTTCCTGTTTGGCTTGTAATAAATGTGGGATACGATTGACAAAGCAAGGTTCCAGCTGGCATTTCCTACACCATTTCTGAGGGATTATGACATTATGTCACAGTCTTGCATAAGATCCCGAACAGTGTGGAAGCAGGCCATTCGGCCCATTGAGTCCACACACCCTCTGAAGAGCATCCCACCCAGAGCCTCCCCCTGCACTTTCCATTGCTTCCTGATGAAGGCCTTTTGCCTGAAACATCGATTTTCCTGCTCCTTGGATACTGCCTGACCTGTTGTGCTGACCTTTTCCAGCACCACTCTAATCTTGACTCGAATCTCCAGCATCTGCAGTATCCACTTTCGTCTA
This sequence comes from Chiloscyllium plagiosum, assembly GCF_004010195.1. Taxonomy (NCBI): domain Eukaryota; kingdom Metazoa; phylum Chordata; class Chondrichthyes; order Orectolobiformes; family Hemiscylliidae; genus Chiloscyllium; species Chiloscyllium plagiosum. The sequence goes on from NC_057723.1 coordinate 79,332,651, forward strand.
CTTCCCTGAGCTAGCCCACCTAACCTGAACACTATGGGCAATTAAGCATGGCCAATCCACCCTAATCTGCACACTATGGGCAATTAAGCATGGCCAATCCACCCTAACCTGCACACTATGGGCAATTAAGCATGGCCAATCCACCCTAACCTGCACATCTTTGGAACCTCACAGACACAGAGAGAATGTGTAAACTCCACACAGACAGTCACCCGAGGTTGGAATCAAACCGTGGCACTGTGAGGCAGCAGTGCTAACCACCGAGCGACCGTGTCATCCCAGAAGAGGTTGAAACAGATCAGTTTGTTCCTATTAAATTATGCTGTGTGGGATCATGCTGTGTACAAATTGACTGCTGCATATTCTGCATTACAACAAGAAGTACACTGAAAAAATGTATTTGATTAGTCATAAAGTGTGTGGGGACATCCTGCGCTTTCAACAAGACTGTATGACTGTAAATCTTTTTTAATAGGTCAGGAGATTATGGGCCAGATAATTCTTTGTGCCTCCTGTCATTGCTGCTTTAGTTAATCCAACAATCTTTGGACTTCAAGAGCAACTGCTCAATGTACTGTTTTCTTTCCTGAGACAGAGATTCCACAAAGAATTCAATCCAATATCTAAGTAAAGAACTGATAGTAACCTTTCAATCTCGTCAGGTAAACCTGATCATCAGTGAACCTTCGTGAATAACTTGGCCAAAGTCATTATCAATTGCCATGCAGCCCAGCAAAATGTCATGTTTCGTTGACTACATACAGTTGAATGCAGTTTATGTGGTTCAGAAATCACTCAGTCATAAACTTCAAGCCCTCCAATAATGTTCCTGTGTAACGATGTGAACACAGAACTGGATTATATAAGGGGTCAGATTCCTGTCCCCACCTCCACCATCTCACCCTGCCCCAGTTAAAAATCAGGGTAACCCACCGGGGAAATGCGTACCGTCTTTTCGATGCAATAACTTGTCAATCTCCTTCGATGGCACCTTCTGATACTATGATTTCTATCAGGACAGAAGTCACATGACACCAGGTTATGGTCTAACAGGTGAACCTGATGAAGGGGCAGTGCTCCGAAAGCTTGTGATTTCAAATAAACCTGTTGGACTGCAACTTGGTGTCGTGTGACTTCTGATCTTGCCCACCCCAGTCCAATACCGGCACCTCCACATCACAGTTTCTATCACCGAAGATAGAAGTAAAGCAGACACGAAGGAACACAACCACACTCAAGTTCCTCTCCAAGCCACAGGCCACCCTGACTTGGAAGTACAGTATATTGTTGCTCCCTCACTGTCACGAGGTCAAAACCTGGAAGTCCTTGTCTTCAACCCATCAGTGAAGTTACAGTCCATGGGCTGGAACATTTCAGGAAGATGTTTTCATCACCATCTCCTCAAAGGTAATCCGGAATGCACAACAAATATTGGTCCCACCAGCGACACAGTGATATCCGCATCCCAGGAAAGAATGTCTTTGGAAGTTCCAAGTTCCAACGCAGTAACATTGCAAAATACAAACCGTTCATTGTTGGGCTGCTCAACACAAAACAAAGAGAAAACAGGTCAAACCTTTTCCCCTTCATGAGTGAAATAAGTTTGCTTTCAGGTAGAAAATGTCTGCAATTCTGGAGAAGCTGGAGTTCATCAATCTAAGATAGTCATAAACACATCCAAAAGCAATTTCACGAGTAAGTTCCTTAAGCAGCAAGTGGTGAGAGTACAGCACCTACTACCATAGGAACAGTTCAACCTAATAACAGAGATAACCTTAAGAGAAAACTTGGTAAGCACTTGCAGGAGAAAGGACAAAAATGATAGATTGAGAGGGTTAACTGAAGAGTGAATTATAAGTACCAATATCAGCTCGCTGGCTAAATGAATTGTTTCAATTCTATATTCTGGAGCATTTGCAGCAGAGAAATGGACCATTATGTATATTTTATGTAATTCTAACAATTAATTATTGTTAATAATATGAATGTAAACCAGTAAAGGTATCTGTTATAATAATACATCAATTGGGTCATTTATTGACTTATAGCATTTCCCTTGTAGAAAGCTGCTGACTCATTGTCGAGTGTGTAATTGGCTGCACAGTCACAGTCTCGCTCCCTGGACAGGAGCAAACCAGCTCCTGCTGCAAGCCCAGGGCTCGATCATTTTGACAACTGGCAACCAAAGTTATCCTAACAACTAGGCATTGTGTTTGATAAGTTACTCGTTCTGGTTGTTGAGGATGTTGTTACTTACTGCGCTTCAACTCTCACTCTAACTGCTCCATCATCCATTGCAATAAGGAGAATCCAGCAGCTATAATGAGCTGTAAGAGGTTATCACTTGAGGAAGGCAACACAAGATAGAAACAACCAGCCTGCAGACCCAAATCTCCATTAACAATGCACTACGCCCAAGGTGAGGCAGAACCCGTGATTGCCTGACACACTGATTCTGGGGAGTCTGTTGATACCTGGACCCAGTCTCAGGGGGATTTACTTACCGGATTGGCAACTGGTTGGTATTTCTAACTTACAAAGACTTGATTTGGAGACCTACTTAAACCATAGTGCTGAGTGCAATTGTTAGTCCTGGAGATGATGGAATTGTGCTGAAAGAGGCCATTTGGCCCATTGAGTCTGCACCAACCCTCCAAAGGGTTCTACTCACACCACTATCCCATCCCTGTAACTGCATATTAACCATAGCTAGCCCATAGAACCCTGGACACTATGGGATAATTTTAGCATGGCCAATCCAGTTAACATACACATCTTTGGACTGTGGGAGAAAACCCACACAGACGGAGAGAATGTGCAAACTCCACACAGGTAAAAACAAGGCCTACAGATGCTGGAAACCAGATTCTAGATTAGAGTGGTGCTGGAAAAGCACAGCAGGTCAGGCAACATCCAAGGAGCAGGAAAACCAACAAAGGGCCAAAACCAACAAAGAGTACAATGGGTGGATTGGAGTGGGGATGAAGGTGATAGGTCAGGGAGGAAGGTGGAGTGGATAGGTGGAAAGAAAGATAGGCAGGTAGGACAAGTCATGGGGACAGTGCTGAGCTGGAAGTTTGGAACTAGGGTGAGGTGGGGGGGAGGAGAAATGAGGAAACTGGTGAAGTTCACATTGATAGTTGAAGTGTTCCGAGGCGGAAGATGAGGCGTTCTTCCTCCAGGCGTCGGGAGTGAGGGTATCAATGTGGACTTCACCAGTTTCCTCATTTCCCCTTCCCCCCACCTCACCCCAGCTCCAAACTTCCAGCTCAGCACCGTCCCTATGACTTGTCCTACCTGCCTATCTTCCTTTCCACCTATCCACTCCACCCTCCTCTCTGACCTATCACCTCCATCCCCACCCCCATTCACCTATTGTAATCTATGCTATTTTCTCCCCACCCCCACCCTCCTCTCATGTATCTCTCCACCCTGCAGGCTCTCTGCCTCTATTCCTGATGAAGGGCTTTTGCCCGAAAAGTCAATTTTCCTGCTCCATGGATGCTGCCTGAACTCCATACAGACAGTTGCCCGAGGCTGGGATCAAACCTGGGTCCCTGGCGCTGTGAGGCAGCAATGCTAACCACTGAGCCACTGTGTCACCTGCTATGAGTGATAATGTGTTTGATGATAACTGGAACAAGACAGTAACACAAACAACTCCATTTCCAAAACCCTACTTCCATTAGGCACTTTCAGTTAATATCAATTGTACTAATTAGCTCCATTGCTTTATTCCCAATTCCTGATTATGACTTCTTTCTCCAAACAACTGAGAGAACTGTTTTTGCTCTTATTGTTGACAAGTATCAACTCCTTTTTAATGCATCACACTGAACACCATCTTACCTCAGGACAATCTGTTATCTTGTTTGTCATTATCCTCAACAGTAGCACAATGAAAGCAGGGTCTCCTTCCCAAAGGGCAGTCACAAACCTGCTGGACCTTTGCAACAATCACTGACACTCGCTCCTAACTCCAGATTTGATGAATTGACTTTCACCCATTAACCATTGAACTTATATTCACAGAGCTTTAGTTCTGCTAGTTGGGATTTCTGGTCCAGCGATATGACCACCATCTCCGCCTACTGCATTATAGCCTCCTACTGAGAGACTTGTTGCCACCCCCTCCTCCCTCTTCCAGCAGTTTCCCTGAGTCTGAGCTGCCTCTGGCCATTCTCCTGGTTGTGATCCCGATCAAGGGAGGGGGATCTGCGTTTTGCTTCTCTGGGGGAGCAGCTGGTCTTTACAGAATCTCCAGATTCAGAACAAAGTCCTTCAGCCCATGCACTCCACTCCCTGTCGATCTCAACAACTCGCAGCAGCTCTGGAAATGACCAGAAGTGCTGAGGGAGCTGTTAGAAATCAAACAACAACAGACCTGACAATAGTAGCTCACACCATTAAATTGCCATTGGGGGTTGGGGCAGTGATGGTGAGGAGAGTGTTCCTGGTGTTGAACACACATTCAGCTGAGTGTGTTTGAGATGCAACATTCGTTAAAATATCAAACCTCAGTATGGATCTGCTCAATCAGAGCTCTCGCTGTCTTAGGAGCTGATCTACCAACTCTGTATAGTGTCCCGCACCGTCTGGGTTAGCATGAACCTGAACCTCTCCCACTGCCTGAGGCATGGTGACCCTCAGATTAAACTCACCGCCCATCATTGCCCACTAATGAGAGATCTGCTCAATCAGAGCTCTCGCTGTTTTAGGAGCTGATCTACCAACTCTGTATAGTGTCCCGCACCGTCTGGGGTTAGCATGAACCTGAACCTCTCCCACTGCCTGAGGCATGGTGACCCTCAGATTAAACTCACCGCCCATCATTGCCCACTAATGAGAGAGAAACCCCATGATTCTCTGGGACAATGGTGACTTGCCATCCCTGTACTGGCAGTCCACTTGCCCTGCCTAAGGTCATCATCAAAATAGCATTCAGTGATGCTCAAGTCATTTTGAAAGTAAAACACAGCTTTTGACAGACAGGAGGCCTGTGACCAGTGTAGTGCCACAAGGATCGGTGCTGCATCCACTACTTTTCATCATTTATATAAATGATTTGGATGTGAGCTTAAGAGGTATAGTCAGTAAGTTTGCAGATGATACCAAAATTGGAGGTTTAGTGGACAGCGAAGGTTACATCAGATTACAATAGGATCTTCATCAGATGGGCCAATGGACTGAGAAGTGGCAGATGGAGTTTAATTTAGACAAATGCGAGGTGCTGCATTTTGGGAAAGCAAATCTTAGCAGGATTTGTACATTTAATGGTAAGGACCTGTTTGTGAGGTAACTACAGGCTGTGGCTGAACAAAGAGACCTTGGAGTGCAGGTTCATAGCTCCTTGAAAGTGGAGTCGCAGGTAGATAGGATAGTGAAGAAGGCGTTTGGTATGCTTTCCTTTATTGGTCAGAGTATTGAGTACAGGAGTTGGGAGGTCATGTTGCGGCTGTACAGGACATTGGTTAGGCCACTGTTGGAATATTGTGTGCAATTCTGGTCTCCTTCCTATCGGAAAGATGTTGTGCAACTTGAAAGGATTCAGAAAAGATTTACAAGGATGTTGCCAGGGTTGGAGGATATGAGCTATAGGGAGAGGCTGAAGACCGAGTGCTGACAGATGGGATTAGATTAGGTTGGGATATCTGATCGGCATGGACAAGTTGGACCGAAGGGTCTGATTCCGTGCTGTATATCTCTCTGACTGTCTGACTCTCTGACTGAAAAGTCAAGCCCTGCAATGTTAAACGATGTGTTGTCAAAATTTGTGGCTGGCAGTGGATTTATGTATGTGTACCGAAACATCCAGCTAAAGTGCTCTAAGCTGAGAAAGCAAGGTGTATCTGTCGTTTTCATGTGTGCCTGATTTACTTGCTTTTCCCAGCATGCCGTTCAGTTGGCCAACATTGCTTCCAGTATCTCAGAAGAGCTATTGTTTTATTTAAAAGGAACATTCCATTACCTACAAAGTTGAGAAAGGTGTGCCATCAATTACCTACCTGTCTCAAACAGAAAGAACAATGCTGCCACAGCCTGTAGTTATCTCACAAACAGGAAAGCAGGGACTCTGTCTCAACTTCTATACCGATGAGTTTCCCAACTGCAGGCAATCGTCAGGCAGAGGTGAAGCTGGGAAGATTGTCGGTGAGTTTCTACACAGCATGAGTGCTGTGCGTTAGCAGTAGCTGACAGCCTGCATTTACCTCATTCACTCTGATGCCTGAAGTAGGCAGCTCACATCATCACAAGTCACTGTAATGTTCACGTTTCAAAGCACTTTCTGAGGGAATCCCAGGTCACCATGTGAGATAATTAAGACCAGTGGACAAAGGAAAAATTCACACTTTCTTCCAGATATCCTTGACACTGAACTGATCATCTTATTGCAAATCCAAGTGTTCTTTGATGATGTTGGCTGCGTTCCCAAGTGTAGATGGAGTCAATGAATGGAAGGCTGGTTTGTGCAATGGACTGGGCTGCGTTTGCAACTCTCTGTAATTTCTTGTGATCTTGGGCAGCGCAGTTGCCATACCAACCTGTGATGCATCTGGGTAAGATGCTTTCTATGGTACATCCATAAAAATTTGGTAAGACTCGTTGGGGGCATGCCAAATTTCCTGAGCCTCCTGAGGAAGTAGAGGCATCGGGGTGCTTTCTTGACCACAGGATGGATTGTTGGTGATATTTACTCCCAGGAACATGAAGCTGTCAACCATCTCCACCTCAGTCTCATTGATACAGACAGGGGTGTGTCCTCTGCTCCACCTCCTGAAGTCAATGACCAGCTCCTTCATTTTGCTGGCATTGAAGGAGAGATTATTGTCTTTACACCATGCAACTGAGCTGTCTGTCCTGGAACTGCATTACCATTTTGTCACTATTGCTGAATAAGAATCCTTGAGCTTCCTTACCATGGCACTGCGGGGGCACCTACATCCCAAGGACTGCAATGGTGCAAGATAACAACTCACCATCACCTTCTCCAGGGCAATTAGGGATGGGCTATACATGTTGACCTAGCTAGCAACACCAACAACTTGTAAACCAGTTAAAACAAAACAAATCAGAAGATGTATTTGATTATCTAAGTAAAGTAATATCTTAACCCCTGTTTAACTGATTGAAGAGGTTAATTCTGGTGGAGAGTTGATCTAGTGAAATGGCCCCTTTTATTGATGTACCATTATAGATTCTATAATTTGGAAGTTTTGACCAGCTACAATCTTGACTCAATTGCACTTTCAATCAAAAATAAATTTCTTAAAAATTCATCTGTGATCATTCAGCAACTAGAGGAGATTAGATAGGCGATAAGCGGAACCTTCCATTGTGCATTCTAAATCCAGCATCAGGCATGTCGCTGGGCCTTCCTTCTGCTCGGGGGCTCCTCAGGTTTCCTTGTGTGCTTACACTGTTTCTCAGCTCATTATGCAGGCATGAAAACTATTGTAGGAGTTGATTGGTCAAGCTTATGGGTTAAAGGTGGACAGGGAGTTCTCACCTTGGCCAGACCAAGGGCCTGAGTGCCATATTGCAAGCCTCCCAGACGGCCCTTCAGCCACTTCAAGCTTGCAGCATCACTGGGGCCAATGTTGGTCATGGGTATCGCCGGGAGACATCTTGGAACCTGGCTCTGTGCTTCAGCAATGCCTCGCAAGAGGTTTAGTTCCAGATGATTCCAGAAAGAAGAAAGTTTCTGTTCTTTAGGGATGGAACCTCCCATCAGGAGCTTCAACCAAGGTCACAGCACAGGTCACCATCTATGCGCCTCACAAAGGAACTCCAATCCAATGCATGATGAGGATGAAAGATCACTGTACTCTGCACGCTCACTACAAACTGGAAACTCCCAGGGGCATCTTTCAGTCTAACAGCGACACTGTATAGGCACCTCAGCACCACACAGATGGTGTACACTGAAACGGTGACAGTCTGCCCATGCTGTCCATGTTGTGAACATGCAAAGGTATGAATTGGGGCAGCTGTAGGTCACCCAGCCCTTACAGAATTCTCTGTCACTCAATAATCCTCTTGCTGATTAGATAGTGTCTTCAATTCCACATTTAATGGGCGGCACGGTGGCACTGTGGTCAGCACTGCTGCCTCATAGCGCCAGAGACCTGGGTTCAATTCCCGCCTCAGGCGATTCTCTGGGTGGAGTTTGCACATTCTCCCCGTGTCTGCGTGGGTTTCCTCCGGGTGCTCCGGTTTCTTCCCGCAGTCCAAAAATGTGCAGGTTAGGTGAATTGGCCATACTAAATTGCCCATAGTGTTACGGGCAGAGGTAAATGTAGGGGAATGGGTCTGGGTGTGTTGCGTTTCGGCGGGTCGGTGTGGACTTGTTGGGCCGAAGGGCCTGTTTCCATACTGTAAGTAATCTTTAAAAAAATCTAAATTCTCACACATACCCAATAACCATTGACTTCCTTGTTAGTCAAGAATCGATCCACCTCTGCTTTCAAAATATTCATTGACCTCATCTCTACCACTCTTTGAGAAGTGGGTTTTAAAAGCTCAGAATCAATTTGAGTAAATAAAAAATCCTCATCTCCAAATTCAATGTGTGACCCTTTACTTTAAACAGTAATCCCAACTCTAGTCTATTCAACCTTTCAGCATTCACTTGGTCAAGTTCCTTGAGGATCGTATATGTTTCGATCAGACCACCTCTCATGCTTCTAAACTCCAGCCTGTAGGAAATGGAGTTATCGCTAGTGGTGTTATTGCTAAGTATCACCTCTAGACTAATAATCCAGAGAATGAGCTAATGTTCTGGGGACCTGGGTTCAAATCCCACCACAGCAGATAGTGGAATTTGAATTCAATAAAGAAGTTGGAATAAAGATTCTAATGATGACCATGAAACCATTGTCAATTGTCTTTTTGGGAAGGAAATCTAGTGTCATTACATGGTCTGGCTATTTGTGACTCCAGACCTATAGCAATGTAGTTGACTCTTAACTGCCTTCTGGGCAATTAGGGATGGGCAATAAATGCTGGTCTAGCCAGAGACTCTCATATTCCTTGAATGAATAAAAAAAACAGATTTAGTGTGTCCAACCTTTCAACGTAAAATACATTGCCCCATTCCAGGTAATCAGTCATATCAACCTTCTCTGAAGCGCATCAAATGCACTTACACCTTTCTTAAATAAGAAGACCAACACTGTACACAGTATTCCAGAAGTATAATTGCCAATGCTACTTTTACTTTTATCTTTCAGTATATTTTATATTCTATTTTTACATTCCATTCTCCTTACACTAAAGAAAGATATTCCATTTGTGTTGCTACCTGCAGACTAGCCTTTTGTGATTCAGCTACAAAGACACCCAGGTCCCTCTGTACGTGTGTTCTGTTGTCCCACTCCGTTGAATTAGTATTTTGCTTTTGTGTTCTCCCTGCTAAAATGGACAAGTTTACATTTTCCCGAATTATCCTCCATCTGCCAAAGTTTTGCTCACTCCCTGTTTGTATCCCAACACAGGCTCCTTACAATCTCTTCACATCTCACTGTCCTACCTATATTTGTATTGTCATCAAATTGATCTCCTGTAAATTTGGTTCCTTCATCTGTGCTCTTGATAGAAATTGTAAATAACTGAGGTGCCGATACGGTCCCTGTTGTAGACCACTTGTCGTATTTTGCCGACCCAAAAGTAATGAATTTATGACCACCTGTGCATCCATTAGTCAAACACCATTGGTCCATACTAATGTACTCCCCCTACATCATGATAGCGGTTTTTGTATCTTAACCATTGATGTGGCTCTGCCCAAATTGTCTTCTGTAGGCACAGCCACCCTCCTTCCCTTTGCTGATTTCACTCCACTTGAAGACACCACACTGCAGCTCAATGTGACCTCAATGTAAACCTCAAGCTGTAAGGACAAAGCAGCAAGAACTTACTCCAAGGTCATGGAAGAAGTCAAAGTCACTAGGTACAAACCCTTTTTTGTGTCGTTAGATACCTGGAGGCACAGACTTCTTGATTGTGTACAAACACACAAATCTGGGACAAGACAAAACAACTAATCACTTCGAGCCTGCTCTGACATTCAATAAGATCATGGCTGATCTCATTTTAATACATTCCTGCATATCCCCGATAATCTTTAATCCCCTTGGTAATCTCGAATCTTTGCCTTAAAAATATTTAAATGTCTGAATGCCCTGCCTTTGTAAAGGAATTTCAAAGACTCACAATTGTATAAGGGAAAAAAGGTTTCCTCATCTCTGTTTTAAATGGGTGATCTCTTATTTTTAAAATATGACCCCTAATTCGGGTTTCTTCCACAAGAGGAAATATCTTTCCAACATCCATCCAGTTAAATCCCCTCAGCATCTTATATTTTTCAATTCAATTACCTCTGACTTTTCTGAACTCCAGAGGACACAGGCCCAGCCTGTCTGGCCTTTCCTAAGGACATCTGCTCATCCCAGGTATTAGTCTAGTCAACCTTCTCTGAACCACTTCAAACACATTAACATCCTTAGGTACGTGGCCAGTTCACCAGATGTGGTCTCACCAATGCCCTGTATAACTCAAGCATCACCACCACCTCCTTTACTTTTGCATTCAATTCCCCTCGCTATAAAGCATAACATTGTTTTAGCTTTCTAGAATACTTGCTGTACCTACATACTAACCCACTGTGATTCATGCACTAGGATACCCAGATCTCTCTGCATATCAGAGTTTTGCAATCTCTCACCATTTAGAAAATGTGTTTGTTAATTTTTTTCCAGCAAAGTGGAAAAACCACTTTCCCACAATGTATTTCATTTTCCAGATCTTTGCCCACTCACATAACTGATCTATATCACTTTATATGCTCTTATGTCCTCTCACAACTCACCTTCTAACTATCATTATGTCACCAGCAACCGGAACTCTCAAACCTTGGAGCCATTCATCAAAATCATTTCCATAAACTGTAAAGAATTGAATCCCTAGCACTGACCCCTGTGGCACACCGCGTGTGATCATGGTGGCTCAGTGGTTAGCACTACTGCCTCACAGCGCCAGGGACCTGGGTTTTGGTAGAACTGGACAGCATGGTGGCTCAGCGGTTAGTCTTGTTGCCTCACAGCGCCAGGGACCTGGGTTCGATTCCACCCTTGGGTGACTGTCTGTGTGGAGTTTGCACATTCTTGCTGTATCTGTGTAGGTCTCCTCTGGGTGCTCCAGTTTCCTTCCACAGTCCAAAGATGTGCAAGTTAGGTGGAATAGCCATGGAGAAATGCAGAGTGATAGGATTGGGTCTGGGTGGGATGCTCTTCAGCAAACCAGTGTGGACTTGATGGGTCGAATGGCCTGCTTCCACAGTGTAGGGTTTCTATGAACTCTATCCTGGGCCTGAAAAAGACTCACTTATCCCAATTGTCTGCTTCCTGCTCATCAAACAATCTTTGATACAAGCCAGTAGTTAACATCTACACCAAGGAGCTTTTACGTTCTGAAATTTGATGTGACACCTTATCAAATGCCTTTTGGAAATCCAAATATAATGCATCCACTGGTTCTCCTTTATCTACAGCATGTGTGACTTAGTTAGAAGCCAGCACTTAATTCTAGAGAGTTGTGCTTTTTAATGAGAGACAGGCTTCTTAACACCTGAAGTCAGGAAGGTTGAGCTAATTTTTCAGATTGGAGAATATAATTGCTGAAGTTCATCCCACTGACGGGATTCGATTTTCTGACTCTTAACCAATTAAATCCCATGCCCTTCATTTTACTTATCTCCTTCAGGACTCAAAGATTCCACCTCAAAGTCCAATCTTTGCCATTGTAAATATTTGGAAAGAAAAACTATACTGAACTTAGTTCCAGTACTAGTCTACTGCTTTGTCCCTTTCGATGGTATCTATACTGTACTCCTATACGTAAACATACCTAAACTGGAGAACAGATATATGTGGATAGCAAACGAGGGAGGGGTACGTTTCATAGAATCCCTACAATGTGGAAACAGGCCCAAAAAGTCTACACCGATCCTCCGAGGAGTAACACACTCAGACCCATTCCCCGAACCTATTATGGAGAAAGTGAGGTCTGCAGATGCTGGAGATCAGAGCTGGAAATGTGTTGCTGAAAAAGCGCAGCAGGTCAGGCAGCATCCAGGGAACAGGAGAATCGACGTTTCGGGCATAAGCCCTTCTTCAGGAATGGGGAAAGTTTGTCCAGCAGGCTAAGATAAAAGGTAGGGAGGAGGGACTTGGGGGAGGGGCGTCGGAAATGTGATAGGTGGAAAGAGGTCA
>NC_057723.1:79344984-79346983 GCF_004010195.1 Chiloscyllium plagiosum
GCCTTCCTAACCTGCAATCTTCTTCCTAACCTCTCCGCCCCCACCCCAGTCTGATCTATCACCCTCACCTTGACCTCTTTCAACCTATCACATTTCCAATGCCCCTCTCCCAAGTCCCTCCTCCCTACCTTTTATCTTAGCCTGCTGGACAAACTTTCCCCATTCCTGAAGAAGGGCTTATGCCCGAAACGTCGATTCTCCTGTTCCCTGGATGCTGCCTGACCTGCTGCGCTTTTCCAGCAACACATTTCCAGCACCGAACCTATTATGCTACATTTACCCCTGACTAATCCACCTAACCTACACATCCCTGAGTACTATGGGCAATTTAGCTTGGCCAATTGACCTAACCTACACATCTTTGGAGTGTGGGACAAAACTGGAGCACCCAGAGGAAACCCATGCAGACACAGGGAGAATGTGCAAACTCCATACAGTCACCCAAGGCTGGAATCAAACCCAGGCCCCTGGCTCTGTCAGGCAGCAGTGCTAACCACTGAGCCACCGTGTCACCTGCACAGTCCTGTAGGAGATGAATTCAAATTCATCTGACTGGCTGACGGAGTAGGTTTAGTGGGTTGGAGCCCAGGGTGGGGGGGATGGGGCATGGTGGGAGGGGGTGGTAGTGTTGTGGTAAGGAGCGGCAGGGTATCGATAAGGTGCAGCAATCCAGCCATTCTGTTCCTCCTATTTTGTGGTGTTTTGATTGCACAGCATTTGTATGATGAGACAGAGTGGCTGCTGGTCAGCAAATCGAAATGATTGACTGACTTGGTTTCCAGTCAGATGGGAAGTAATTCACTCGACAAGATTGCTTCATACCCAAGGGAGTGAGCTATTGATCCAGTTACAAGAAGGAAGGCTCACACTCACTGAACCATATAGCCAAATGAGTTGAATATAAGTCAGGCAGAGCCAATGTGTGTCGTGGTCTGGTGAGGCTGCTGTTTATGAGCTAGGTTCAGTTCCAGTCGCTGAAAAAACCAAAGGGGTACGTGAGCATTGAAGGCAGTTCAGAGAAAAACCATAAGGTTCAGAGCCAGGGTCATAGGACCGAGTGATAAAGAAACATTGGCAAAAGTCAGACTTTTCAGATGTGGTCATCCAGAGGAAAATGAGATATATCATATAATATAAAGGACAAATGCAGGACATTTATTTTTAAACAAATTATGATGGTATTTCAGAGGAGCATAGTTTCAAGCTGTAAAAGTTTAAGTTCAGTGCTGATGTCAAAAAGTTCTTCTTCCTTCATGGAATGGACATTCAGATGAAACAGTAAAGGCAAGTGCTGCTGCAATCTGGACCCTGGTACAACCTTGTGAAGATGCTGCAGATTCGCTCCTCATTGGGTATAAATAACACTGTGTAGGAAGAAGTGAGAAATAGGGAGAGAGACAACATCTAGGCATGTGAATGTTGTAAATGTGCAGAGAGGGATGTGGAGGAGATTAATTAGCCTCTAGAGTAGAGTTTATGGTATAACATCTCTATAATGTAAACAGTATGGGTTAGAGCCTAATATATCTCTGAATGACACACATGATAACATGTAATAAATATTATGTACAGACGCTCCACCTTGGAGAGAGTTCTTGTCCTTGCCTTCTTTTTTCACCAGTCTGTCTTGAACACTAACTTCTGGAAGTGGGGACATAAACCATAACAAAACAGCAAGAGATTCAGAACCTGTAATAACTGCACAGAGGCCAGTATCCCATCACCAAGTCACCCTGCCATGTGCACCATACATGGGCAGAGGCCAGGCAGCTCGGAGTCAGTCTCCTGGAGTGAGGAGATGCTGAATCACCTGTTTATTATTTCTTTTTTTTTCTCCAGTCCGCTGAACGGAGGAGACTCTGAATCTCGTATTTATTTTTTAAAATTTTATTAAACAGTTACAAAACAGTTTTCAAAACAGTTTACAAAAAACAGTTAACATTTACAGCTGTATACAAGAGACAGCAATAGGGAGACTCAGAACCTGCGCGGCGACCCA
>NC_057723.1:79347483-79369016 GCF_004010195.1 Chiloscyllium plagiosum
TCCCTCCCAGAGCAGGTCAGGTCTGTCACTTGTGGGAGAGCACTGCATTGAGAGGCAGACAGACAGCAAAAAGGGGGCCATGAGAGAGAGCCGTCTCTGTGCGTGCAGAGCTGACAGTGACAGCAGCGAGAAAGGGAAAGCGCTGTATTTATATATTTATTTCTGTGCTGTGGAGGAAGGAGGCTGCGTCATTCCCCTTTTAAAGTCTGGTATTGCTTGAGGAGCCGGAACTCCGCCTGGCCTTGAGCTGCCTCACTCAGTGCAGTGGGGAGAGGGAGACAGGGTGCAGCCAGGACTGGGGCTTGCTCTAACAAACTGCGACTGAGACACTGGAGCTGGCCTCAGGACACATCCCCAGCGGCTATAAGCTCGACTCCTCGCCATGGTATCCTGGATGATCTCCCGGCTGGTGGTGTGAGTACATTTCAGCATCTTGTGCAGCAATGTGCCGGGCTCAACAAATCCGCCTGCCTTCATTTCACCATCGCCTCCTCCCGAAGGAGACAGACGCGCTAAATGACTGCGCTGAACTGAATCAAAATGGTCATTTTTGAATTCTGTTTTGTCTCTGAGAAGCATCGCAAGGTGCAGTGTTGGCTTTGAAGGAAGTGAATACGTTGCAGTGTTTTCGTTTTGGCTCCCATGAGCTGTTTTAACGGGTTGGGAGCAACGTTAATTTCCCAACTCCCTGGCAGTCAGGTGGAGATGGGAATACTCTCTGTGCAGAGACAGGCCAGGAGCTGGTCTCACTCACTGCAGCAGTCCCTCCTGTTTCAGGAACAGCAGGGGGTTCAGAGACAGGAGCTGAGAGAGAGAGAGAGGACCAGGCTGTGTATGGATTGCAGTAGGCGTTAAGAAGGGCGTTGTAGAACAGAGAGAGGGACAGGACAGGGAGAGAACTGCAGCCCTGACAGGGCTGGGGGATAGGGCTGGGGCTACGGCAGGATACTGCCTAGTGAGGGCACAGTAAAATGGTTGGGTTTTGGAATGAGATTGGGGTGGGGGGAAGGGGGAAGGTGTCAGCAGGAGGGCAGAACCAGGATGGACACTGACAGAAGCCAGGGCGAAGGGGAGCCTTAAGGATGAGGCTGGCACACTGAGAGGGTGGCTAAACTGAGGACTGCAGATGCTGGAGATCGGAGTCTAGATTAGAGTGGTGCTGATAAAGCACAGCTGGCCAGGCAGCATCCGAGGAGCAGGAAAATTGACGTTTCAGGCAAAAGCCCTTCATCAGCCCTTTTTGCCCGAAACGTTGATTTTCCTGCTCCTCGGATGCTGCCTGGCCTGCTGTGCTTTATCAGCACCACTCTAATCTAGACACTGAGACAGTGGGGCAAAGGTGCAAGTTGGGCATGGATCAGGGAGCAAAGGATGCTGCCTCCTGGCAGTGCTGAGGCAGGCACAGGGAGCAGGTGAATTGTGTTGATGGCACGAGAGATTTAATCAGAGAGCTGGGTCAGTTCTGGAGTTTTGGGAGGGGATTGAGAGACTGCTGATTCTTTCAGGAATCTCTTTGCCTGTTACCCAGCATTCCCAGCTGGCATTGCCAAGGTCTGTTTGGTGCTATCTTCAGTGTGAGTGTGGGCTTTATAACATAAAGGACAGCGCTGTGAATCTGAATTAAATCTGGCTCTGGATGAATGCTGCATGAAAGTGGGTGATATCCAGCTGCCAGGCAGGATGGTGCATCTCTGGATATAGGGTAACGCAGAGTGAATCCAGGTCAGATCTGGCCAGGAGGTAGCTCTGTCAGTCCGAGAAATGTCAGGTAGGACCGTCAATGTCATTTGGTCTTGCAACAACGTTGTGAATGCTAACAGGTATTAGATGCAGATGGTTTGGGTGTTGTGTGATATTGCTTCATAGAGTCATAGAGGTGTACAGCATGGAAACAGACCCTTCGGTCCAACTTGTCCATGCCGACCAGATATCGCAACACAGTCTAGTCCCACCTGCCAGCACCCAGCCCATTTCCCTCCAAACCCTTCCTATTCATATACCCATCCAGATGCCTTTTAAATGCTGTAATTGTACCAGCCTCCACCACTTCCCACAAGAAATGCTAAACTTGCGCCCACACCTCCCCCCTCACTTCCCTCCAAGGCCCCAAGGGATCCTTCCATATCCGCCACAAATTCATCTGCACTTTCACACATATCATTTACTGCGTCCGCTGCACCTGATGTGGCCTCCTCTACATTGGGGAGACAGGCCGCCTACTTGCGGAACGTTTCAGAGAACACCTCTGGGACACCCGGACCAACCAACTCAACCGCCCTGTGGAAGTCTTTCTAGCAGGATAAATTGAAGCCCAGGATCAGGGGTCCAGTACAAAATAAAGAGTGGCATCAGAGGAAATTCAATTGCTTGGTATTGGCTGGTAATTAGCTTAAAAATGTGTTGCTGGAAATGATTCCTGAAGAAGGGCTTATGCCCGAAATGTCGATTCTCCTGCTCCTTGGATGCTGCCTGACCTGCTGCGCTTTTCCAGCAACACATTTTTCAGCTCCACCATTTCCTCTGGCAGCTCATTCCATACATGTACCCCCGTCTGCATGGAAAAATTGTCCCTTAGGTCTCTTTTAAATCTATCCCCTCTCACTCTAAACCTATGCCCTCTATTCTGGACTCCTCCACCCCAGGGAAAATACTTTGTCTATTTATCCTATCCATGCCCCTCATGATTTTATAAACCTCTATAAGGTCACCCCTCAGCCGCTAGAGAAAACAGCCCCAGCCTATTCAACTTCTCCCTATAGCTCAAATCTTCCAACCCTGGCAACATCCTTGTAAATCTTTTCTGAACCCTTTCAAGCTTCACAACATCCTTCCAACAGGAAGGAGACAATAATTGCATACAATATTCCAACAGCGGCCTAACCTATGTCTTGTACAGCCGCAACATTTCATGTCATGAATGCCTCCTTGGTGCGTTTTAGCTTCTAGGATGACCATTTTAAAATGAAAGTTGCTGTCTGTTAAAAAGGCAGGAGGAATAAAACAGTGACTCATAAATTATATGTTCTGACTTGAAACTTTGAGACATTGTATTTTGAGGATGGTTTCTAACATTATTACTTGATTGATATTTTATGGTGAAAGTTGTTAGGCAGTTAGAGTCGTTCATTGCATTTACAGAGGAAGGGAGTGGGCAGAACTGACTGTCAGAGTTCAGCAATGGGAAGTGTGAGGTCCCTGACTTTGTTCAGAGGAAAGGCATATTCTCCCAGATGCAATATTAGGAATTGTGGGGGAAGGAAGAGATTGGATGTTCATATAGATAAACAAAAAACAGCCCGTTTCCAAATGGAATTAAAAAGTCTAATGGCCTTTATCTCAAAGAGACAGATTTCAAAGGGATAAGCCTTGAGTGGTCTCCACCTGGAGTTAACTGTTGAACACAGGATGTATATTGACTTTGCAGGTAACATTTCACATTCTGGACACACTATGCTTTAGAGCTCTATTTGAATTCATTTGATTTTCTATGGTTTAGAAGTAATCTAATGGAAGTGTTTAAAATGATGAAGGGACTTGACAGAACAGACCCAGAACAGCTGATTTCTCCACTTGGAGTGTCACTGTCGATGGACCGAATGGCCTGCTTCCACACCTGTAGGGATTCTATGATGAAGAATGGTGGAAATCTGTAACTCCTGATAAAAGGCTGCAGATGGTTGAATTTGAACTCTGATGGGTTTTATTGGTGACCATGGCTTCAGTTGCCTGGTGTTCTCAAACTCTCCAGTTTTCTGTACTCCCTTCCTGAAGACAAAACGAGGATCGCTGATGCTGGAGAGTCAGAGATGAAAATTGTGGCACTGGGAAAACAAGTCGGGCACCATCCAAGGAGCAGGAGAATGGAATGAAGGGCTTATGCCCGAAACGTTGATTCTCCTGCTCCTCGGATGCTGCCTGACCTGCTGTGCCTTTCCAGAGCCACATTTTTCGACTCCCTTCATGAAGATCCTCCTCAAAGCCCACCTCTTCAACCAAGCATTGGGTCATCTGGCCTAATATTTCTCTTGTGTTGCTGATTGCCATATGTTGATCCTTAAAGCCTGTGTGAAGACTGAAGGTGTTTTATTATGTTTAAAATCAGTATAAATACAATTCAGAAGAGTGTCAAGAGATAGGGAGCAAAGGCTGAGAAATGGAGTTGAAATGCGGACGAAACCTGATCTAATTGAATGCTGGGCTGAGGAGGTTTGAAGGCCTGAAGACTGACCCCTCATTCTTGGTGTGAATTCAGAAGATGTTTGGCATGTTACTTAATGCTTTACAGCAAAGTGCTAATTTGGAATTTCATCTTGGAATCATCCAAGTAGCAAATTGGGGGACAAATGGTGTTAGTGAGTTTTGAGAAGATTTGTAACTCAGGTTGAGGTTCTGGATGTAGGTTTGCTCATTGAGCTGGAAGGTTAGTTTCCAGACATTTCATCACCCTACTAGGTAACATCTTTAGTGAGCTTCTGGTGGACCCAAAGAAACCCAAACATATAAGGAGAAAGCGGGAATTATCAACAGTGCTTCGCCCACAGAAGACATTACCTAGTAGGGTGATGAAATGTCTGGAAATGAATCTTCCAGCTCAGTGAGCAAACCTACACCCAGAACAAATGGTGTCCTGACTCTGATGGTGGTGGTGTAAAGGGCACTTTCCTTTCAGATCAACAAGAAAGGAAGCACCAGCTCAGTCTGCATCTCAGAAATAAGTCGATTAGATCAAGTGTCAGTGGGAAAACACTTTGGGGGATAAGACGATGGAAAAGGATAATGACCAGTTGGCAAAGCCAGCTTCAATGGATGGATCTGGGATGGATACATTGGAGTCAAAGGTAGGGCCGGAAAAGCAATAGCTGAACAGTCAAAGAGGAGAAGATGTTTGAAGCACGGTCAAGATATAGTCCCACAAAAAGGCAAACAAATCCACAGTGAGATGACAAAGAGGTAGAAATTATGATGTCAGGTAGAAAATACAATGGGATGAATATCTAAGGTCCAGAGAGGTGATGAAACAGCAAATAAGAGAGTCAAAGAGGGAATATGAAAAGAGCCTGGAAGCTAAGACAAAAGGGAATTGCAAAGTCTTTTATAAATAACATAAGGATGGTAAAAAGTGGAGTGTGGCCCATTAGGGAATTTACAAATGAAGGCAGAAGGCAAGGCTAAAGTATTAAATGAAGACTTTGCATCTGTCTTTACCAAAGAGGGTGATGTTACTCAGGCTGTGGTAAAAAAGGAGAACGTTCTGTCACTAGAAGGATTTAAAATTGAAAAGGAGCAGGTTTTAAATAAGGTTGCGAGAACTGAATTAAAGTATTCAAAATCATGGAAAGAGTAAATAGGGAGAAAGATTTCCCTCTTGCCAAAGAATCTCAAAGAAGATGACACAGATTTAAAATAATTAGCAGAATCAATAGTGCTATGAAGAACTCTTTCTTCACAAAGGATGTTCAGGGTTTGGATTGTACTACCTGAGAGTGTGGTGGAGGCAAATTCACTCAAGAGTGTTAACGGAATTTGATTGTTCCTTTTCAAATGACCATGTGCAGAGTTACAGAGAGGAGGAAATAAAGCAGGTGACATGATGTCTGGAAAGCCAGTGTGGACGCACTGGGTCAAATGGCCCTGTTCCATACTGTAACAGTTATGTAAAAAAGGTACAGAAACTGATCCATTTAAATGCAGATGTATTTGATAATGATTGGAGACAAATATTACACTGGATAGCACTCAGGGGTCAAACTCTATTTAGTCATGATGGAGTTTTTGAGTTTTTTATAAATCTCAAATGTTTCTTTGTTAACATGCAGGACGTAAATTGTGCAGAAATTTCAAGGGTAATGTGTCTTTTAAAAATATAGATGTGTTCGTTCAATGATATATCAATGCTTTCCTTTCCAACTTGTAGAATAGAGACGTGAGCTCAGTAGTTTGTGACAGGTGAGCTATACTGTTTGATTTTAAAATTGTCAGGCATTTTATTGTGCCTGATTGTTGGATTGAATTTCTTTTTGGAGTTTTATACCGTTTTTACAGAGATAATTCATAAACATCTGTTGGTAAACTATTTTGGGTATAATAAACTCCATTTTTTGGCCTAGGTCCTCATTTCCTTTTGGTATTCTGTATGTCTAGAAACTGAACTGGACCAACTTATGAACACTGGCCTCAAGTGCAAGACAGAATAAAAACCAAAAGAATTGCGGACATTGTAAATCAGAAACAAAAACAGAAGTTGCTGGAAAAACTCAGCAGGTCTGGCAGCATCTGTGGAGAGAAATCAGAGTTAACGTTTTGGGTCCAGTGACCCTTCCTTAGAACTGATGGTAGCTGGGGAAATGTCAGTTTATAGGGTGGGGGGAATGGTGTAAGGAATAAATGATAGAACATGGAACAGTACAGCATAGTACAGGCCCTTCAGCCCTTGATGTTGTGCCGACCTTTTATCCTACCCTAAGTTCAAACTAACCTATGTACCCTTCATTTTACTATCATCCATGTCCCTATCCGAGAGTTGCTTAAATGTCCCTAATATATCTGACTACTACCAGCACTGGCAGTAAATTCCACACACCCACCACTCTCTGTGTAAAGAACCTACCTCTGACGTCTCCCCTAAACCTTGCTCCAATCACTTTAAAATTATGCGCCTTCGTGATACCCATTTCCACTCTGGGAAAAAGGTCTCTGGCTATCCACTCTCTCTATGCCTCTCAACATCTTGGACACCTCTATCAAGTCACTTCTCATCCTTCTTCATTCCAATAAGAAAAGCCCGAGCTTTCCCAACCTTTCTTTATAAGACATGCCTTCCAGTCCAGGCAGCATCCTGGTAAATCTCCTCTGCACTCTCTCTTTAGCTTCCACATCCTTCGTATAATGAGGTGACCAGAATTGGACACAATATTCCAAGTATGGTCTAACCAGGGCTTTATAGAGCTGCAGCATAACCTTGCAGCTCTTAAACTCAATCCCCTGCTAATGAAAACCAACACACTGTACACCTTCTTAACAACCCTATCCACTTGAGTGGTAACTTTGAGGGGTCTATGGACGTGGACCTCAAGATCCCTCTGTTCTTCCACACTGCCAAGAATCCTGCCTTTAACCCTGTATTCTGCATTCAAATCTGACCTTCCAAAGTGAATTCACACTTTTCCAGGTTGAATTCCATTTGCCACTTCTCAGCCCAGCTCTACAACCTGTCAAAGTCCCATTGCAACCTGCAACAGCCCTCCACACTAACTACCACTCCGCCAACCTTTGTGTCATCAGCAAACTCACTAACCCACCCTTCCAACTCCTCATCCAAGTCAGTTATAAAGCTCTACATCCTGTCAATGTCCCATTGCAACCTGCAACAGCCCTCCACACTAACTACCACTCCGTCATCAGCAAACTCACTAACCCACCCTTCCAACTCCTCATCCAAGTCAGTTATAAAAATCACAAAGAGCAGAGGTCCCAGAACAGATCACTGCGGAACACCACTGGTCATCGAGCTCCAGGCTGAATACTTTCCATCAACTACCACCCTCTGGCTTCTATGGGCCAGCCAGTTCTGTATCCAGACAGACAAATTTTCTTGTATCCCATGATTCCTTACTTTCTAAATGAGTCTACCATGGGGAATCTTATCAAATGCCTTGTTAAAATCCATATATACCACATCCACTGCTCTACCTTCATCAATGTGTTTTGTTACATCCCCAACAAATTCAATAAGGCTTGTGAAGCATGACCCACCCCTCACAATGTTGTGATGACTACCTCTAATCAAACTATGCTTTTCCAAGTAATCATAAATCCTGTCTGCCAGAATCCTTTCCAATAATTTGCCCACCACTGACTGGTCTGTAATTCCCAGGATTTTCACTATTCCCTTTCTTGAACAAGGGAATAACAATTGCCACCCTCCAATCATCTGGTACTACTCCAGTGGACAGTGAGAACGCAAAGATCACCGCCAAAGTCGCAGAAATCTCTTCTCTTGCTTTGTGTAGAAACCGTGGGTATATCCTGACTGGCCCAGGAGACTTAGCTCATGTTTTTCAAAATTTCCAGCACATCCTCCTTCTTAACATCAACCTGTATGAGCATATCAACCTGTTTCACACTGTCCTCACAAACGACAAGGTCCCTCACACTAGTGAATACTGAAGCAAAGTATTCACTAAGCACCTTTCCTACCTCCTCCGACTCCAGGCACAAGTTCCTCCACTATCCCTGATCAGCCCTACCCTCACTCAGGCCATCCTCTTGTTCCTTATGAAAATGTAGAATGCCTTAGGGCTTTCCTTAATCCTATCAGCTAAAGCTTTTTCGTGCCCCCTTCTAGCTTTCCTAAGTCTATTCTTCAGTTCCTTCCTGGCTACCTTGTAACACTCTCAAGCCCTGTCCGTTCCTTGCTTCCTCAGCCTTAAGTAAGCTTCATTCTTCCTCTTGACTCGATGTTACACATCCCTTGTCACCCAAGGTTCCTTCACCCTACCATCGCATCCTTGCCTCAGTGGGATAAACCTATTCAGCACAATCAGCAAGTGCTCCCTAACCAACCTCCACATTTTTGTCATGCATTTCCCTGAGAATATCTGCTCCCAATTTATACTCCACTGTTCCTGTCTAATAGCATTGTAATTCCCCCTCCCCCAATTAAATACTTTCCCATATCATCTGCTCCTATCCCTCTCCATGACTATAGTAAAGTTCAGGGAGTTGTGATCATTATCACCGAAATGCTCTCTCACTAAGCACCAAATCCAATATGGCCTCCCCTCTAGTCTGCCTATCTATATACCGAGTCAGGAACCCTTTCCTGGACACACCTGACAAAATCTGCTCCATCCAAACTATCTGCACTAAGGAGGTTCCAATCAATATTCGAGAAGTTGAAGTCACCCGTGACAACAACCCTGTTACTTCTGCACCTTTCCAAAACCTGCCTCCCAATCTGCTCCTCTGTCTCTCTGTTGCTATTAGGGGCAGGGGTCTATAGAAAACTCCCAATAAAGTGACTACTCCTTTCCTGTTTCTGACTTCAACCCATACTGTTTCAGTGGACAAATTCTGCTCGACAGCCTCCCTTCCTGCAGCTGTGATACTATCCCTTATTAGTAATGTCACTCCCCCACCTCTTTTACCTCCCTCCATGTTCCTTTTGAAATATCTAAACCCCGGAACATTCAACAACCATTCCTGCCCCTGTGATATCCAAGTCAACATAATGGTCAAAACATCATAGTTCAAGTACTGATCCATGCTGTAAGTTCATCATCCTTATTCCTGACACTTCTTGCATTAAAATAGACATACATTAGCCCATCACACTGACTGGAACTTTGCCTTATTAACTGTCCATCCTTCCTCATAGACTCTCTGCACGCTGTAACCCATCCTCTGATCCATAGTTCCAGTTTCTATTCTCCTGCCAAACCCTCCTGAAGGGCTCTAGCAAAACTCCCACCCAGGATATTGGTGCCCCTCCGGGTCAGGTGCAACCCCATCCTCCTTGTACAGGACTCACCTTCTCCAGAAGATATCCCAATGATATCCCACATATCTGAAGCCCTCCCTCCTACAACAGCCCTGCAGCTATATGTTCAGCTGCACTCGCTCTCTGTTCCTAGCCCCACTAGCCTGTGGCACTGGTAGCAATCCTCTTACCATTGAATCTCCTTTCACTATCTCTCTCCTATTCTCCTCCCTTCCCTTCTGAGCCGTAGAGCCAGGCTCAGTGATAGGGATCGAGCCCAAACAGAGAGAAGAACAGTTGGACAGACAAAGGATTTGATAACGATCTGGCAGTGAAGGTGAATAGCTGCTAATAGGGACTGTTAGTGGCCAACAGTAGGTAGTGTGTAATGGTAGTCTATGTAATTACAAGGCCTGGTGTGTCGACTTGGGGGCTAGGACATGGTGGAGTTCAGGACCTAAAATTATTGAATTCAGTATTGAGTCTGGAGGGCTGCATGGTCCCCAAGCAGGAAAATGAGGTGTTGCTCTGCCAGCTTACACTGAACTTCCCTGGAGCCCTGCAGCAAGCCTGAGACAGGGATGTTGGCCAGGGAACAGGGTGAGGTGTCAAAGTGGCAGGCAGCTGGAAGCTCTGGGTCATTTTTGTGGGCAGGATGTAGATGTTCTGCAAAGCAGTCACCCAGTCTACACTTCGTTTCCCCCAATGTAGAGGAGGCCACATTGTGAGCAGCGAATGTAGTCAACTAGATTGTGGGAAGTGTAGGTAAAATGCTGCTTCACCTGGTAGATACGTCCTGGACCCTTGGATACTGTGGATGGAGGAGAGCAAGACAGATGTTGAGACTTCCACAGTGACTCCCTAAAGCCTGTCCACCATCTATTAGGCATAAGTCAAGAATGTAATGCCAAATTGCTGGCTTATTCCAGCTTCAACAGCACTCAAGAACAAAGTACCCTGCTTCATTGTCATCCATTCCATCACTTTAAACAATTCCTCTATCAGTCGTGCACATTTATTGCAGCATGTACCAACTACAACGTAGACTTTAGCAACACATTAAGATCCCTTCAATAGCAGCTTCTAGCTCCTGTGACCGAGAAGGATGAGGAGAGCAGATGAACACTCCAAGTAGTTTGGAATGTATTCTTGTTCCTTCACTGAAGCTTGGTCAAAATCCTGGAACTCTCTTCCGAACAGCTGTGTGGGTGTACCTATGCCATCCTGCTGCTTTACCACCTTTTTATGGGCAGGAAGTGCCAACACTGTTCATATCCAAAAATGAATTTAAAAAAGCACTTTTTTTTCAGCGACTAGGTGTTAAGTATGTTTCAATCCAGTATTGTCTATGCTTAAATTATTAGTTGCAAATGATATTGTACTCAGGAGTGTGCAAAAGTCTGTTTCATTTCTGAGCTTGAAGTCTAATGGACTATATAACAAAAACGTTTTACAAAGTCAAATTTAATCCAAATTTTCAATGTATATTTTAAACACTGTTCTGATAATTTCTGAGTATTGTCTTACAAAAATAATTATTAAAACTACCTGTTCAGACTAAAACTGACAGAATTGTACAGAAAAAACCTTTGGGATTATGGACTGGTTGGGCTGGAGGGTCAGTTTCAGTGCTGTATGACTCCATATTGAAGAGGTTGGTAGATCAGTCATTTGTTCCCCGGTAGCTGGATCTTTTTCATAATAAAGAAGTAATTGTTATTCCAAAAGCACAATCTCAAATACGGCATCCATAAGGGTGTCCTTGTTCCTTCAAAAAAAAGGAGTCTCCTTTATCTAAACTCTGCATGTTATAAAAACACGGGGAAAAATGCTTAGGGAAAGCTGGAGATGTAATAGCTGATGGCAGCCAGAATAAGTATATTTTGCAGACCTGAAAGGATGTTCAAGTAAATTACCAAAACATTAGTCACTATGAGCACAATTGGACGGAATTAGAATTGGCCTACCTGTTGGTGGACAAAGCTAAAATATGGAATAAACACAGAAGGGAAAGGGATGCCAAAGGAATGACGAAGAAAACTGGGCCAGTGCAGGACCAGAATTGTCAGTGAAAATGTGGAATTTGGAAAAGAGAGACATATTGCTGAAGCCTTTAGTCTTGCATCCATCGGTCAAAGAGCAAGAACGTCACTTTCAAGCAATTTATACTGTACAGGTCATTCTGCTACAACACGAGTTCTGTCAATGTGAATTCACTGTAACAAGATTGATGAACTGGGGACACTGTTTCGAAAGCATGACGTTTTAAACCATGTATTGGTTACAATGTGATTCCAGCCCCATTAGTTTAAGTGGTACTGCTATTACGCGATTTTCTAATAACACGAGATTGCAAGAGAACGGAGCTACTGCGTTACAGCAGAACTGACTGTACAGTGGTTATGTAAGTATTATTTCCACCAATAGTATGCTGCCATTGGTCCAAAAATACATTCTTCCTGCCACACAGTTGAGCAAAGTCGTATATGAATTTCCAGGCTGATGCGATGCCAGGAACATGGGCCATATATCACACCCATTGGCTGATTGAACCACACAACATGCTCCTTTGCTTGTTTGTAATATACAGAGAACAGACCATAATCAACTAGTCTACATTTTTCAATAAGATGTCTCCTGTTAGGTGTGACTTTGAGAAGAGATAGCACTTACTGAGTGTGCTAATAGCTGCACTAATGTTCAATGTTAAATAATCGGTCAAACTTGTAATGTGACTCATTAACTGCTGGTTGGAAATGACATACATTCGTACACAGAGATCTGTTCTCTGCAAACAAAAGAGATATGTTCAAGCCTTGTGCCTTTTTGAATTACCAGGAACGTGTGCATCCCCTATTTCTGTGCTGCTGCTTCTGTGGCAATCTCTTAGCCAATCAGAGCTGACTTGCCAACTGCTGGCCTTTTCCCCTGTAGTATAAATGGTTGTGACTGTTTGAAATTAGTCTTAATGAGGGCAAGACTAAAAACTCTGTCTGTCTGTCTCCCTTTTCAGCAATAGTCCGGGGAAACTACTCAGTGAAAGTATGAGATAGAGCAAAAACACATTAGTCTACTTTTGAAGTGACGGAGATTTAATGGTGAGGGGAAGAGTGAGTGAGTTTCAAATGTTGCAGCTTACAATTCTGTTCAAGTAACTACATAAAGCCTGACCTTATTCAAACTTTTGGCAGAACTTGAGAACTTTTGAATATTTTAAAATTACTATGAAGAGGTGGGGAGGAAATAGAGAAGTATAAGTGTAAAAAATTGCATCATAATTTTATTGTAAATTGCTTGCTGCTTTTTCAACAGTAGAACGTAGACATTTAGACCTGGGCTGACAAGTGGCAAACTACACTCATGTTAGTGCAAGGCAATTGACTACCTCCAAGAGAAAGTCTACCGTTTCCCTTTGACATTTGATGGAATTGTCATGACTAAATTCCCAATCTCAATATCTTTGGCCAGAAATGTAACCAGACTAGGCATACAACCACAAATGGCTGCAAAACAGATGAGATCATGGGAAACCTGTGACAAATAACACATATCACTGTAGGTCTGGAATCACAGATAGGCCAGGCACCCCAAGCCCCTGAAATGCTTCAGTTACCTGGTGAATGTGACTCCAAACTAGCTTGACACTAAGATTCAATGGCATTCCATGTAGGGAGAGCAAGGAATATTCCTGTTGTCTGGCTAATGCAGAAGGAGATGGTCGCACAGTACTGTAATTATTTTACTGGATTTGTAATCCAGAGGCCTCGGTTAATGCTCTGGAAATGTGAGTTCAAATCCTATCATGGCTGTTGGAGATTTCAATACAGTTAAGGCAAGAAATCTGGAATAGGAAGGGATTGTGGCTTTGAAATTAATAGGTTGTCATTAAAAACCCTTCAGATTCACATATCCTTTTGTCAGAAAGGATATTTGATGTCCCGAAGTGGTCTGGCCAACTTGTGATTCCAGACCCACCATTGATGGGCGGAATTGTTAACTTCCCTCTGAAATGGCCTCACAAACCACTCACCACCACCTTCTCATGGACATTAGCTGATGAGCGATCAGTACCAGCCACTCCTTTTCTGTGAACGAATAAGAAAACTTT
Organism: Chiloscyllium plagiosum; assembly: GCF_004010195.1. Lineage (NCBI taxonomy): Eukaryota > Metazoa > Chordata > Chondrichthyes > Orectolobiformes > Hemiscylliidae > Chiloscyllium > Chiloscyllium plagiosum. The sequence continues at coordinate 79,361,070 of NC_057723.1, forward strand.
CTCAAAGAGTGCAAAACAAAAATCTGAATACTCATTTGCTGAATGGAATCTGGCTGGGTATAAAATGGTTCCGGTTTCCATGACAACACTGACTACATTGCTGATGCGTGTGTGAGATTAATTGTACCACACAGTAAGACATCCTAAGCATGTTATAATTTGCTGTACATCTTCTTTAATGAGAGAAGGATTTTCCACTGCCCTGAGTTATCAAACACTTGGGTAATGGCTCTTTCTCTAATGGTACAGAAATGCCAAATATTTCTCCTTCTAATGTTTATTTTGTTTAAAGCTTTGTTAAATAAAAATTGCAGTCATGTGATGAACAGCATGATGACACAAATCCCTCCTCCGTACATGTGAAGTTCATTATGATGTTTTAAAATATACAAAGAGTCAATATTCTTAGCCTTTTCAAAAGCATTATTCTTTAATGAAGACACTTTCATGATGACAGACCACCTTATTCAATCTGCCATGACTCACTGCTAAACAGTTACATTATCTGATACTTCAATCCACAGAAAATAATAAAAAGCACCAGGAGATTTCCCCAACACTATCAACCTGTCAATACTAAATTTTTAACCGAATGGGGTACAGGGCTGGGCTATGAAGCAACTTAGTAGCTTCCTGAAGCAAAGGGAGATCTGAAAACACTGGAATCGGTTACAATTTCATTTTATCAAGCAATGAGCTGCGACATTGCTTACACAAACAGGCACACACACGTATCATACAGCGAACCCTTTGATTGTGTGTTTTAGAGCAACAGTTAATTGTACACTGGTCTCACTTAATGCTCACATATGACTCCAACCATCACATCATTTTTTTATTTGTACCAGTAAGGAGGCTCAGCTGGAAGAACAATAAAAAACAAACTCTGGGATCTGGACCAATGGACACAATCTGGCAGCAAAAGCTTAGAAACTGTGACCTGAAATGTTGTAAAGGCAGACAGTCTCTCGGTTATTATGAATCTGGAGATTCTAGCCCCAAAGATGGCACCTTGTACTTGGGCACATTCCAAATGACACGGCTGAGTTTCACTGAGACATATTAATCTGATCAGATTCTTTACTGATGGATTGTTCAAAACGTGACGTGTGCATTTCAGATGGAGACGGGCTAAAGCAGGCAGTGTCTTTTAGGGAGGTAAGGTCACCTTCTGGATATGGTCCTACAAGCAGATTTTTGAAGGAAGTCAAGTGTCCTTTGGGAGAGAGAAGGTGCCCATTGGGATTATTCGAAGCAGTCCTGAATGTGCACAGGAAGTGCATCCTCATTGAAACTTTCCAAAGCAGTTGTCAAGTTATTTAAAACTCCTTATCCTTTCAGTATTGGAAAACAACATTGTCAGCAGCTTTTAAATAAAAACTTGCTTTTTCAGTTTCCCTGAGTATTATCATTAAAGGGTGTGCTGCAAAACTCTAAAGTTTTATTGTCACCATGAGTGTCTGTCATTTCATTAGAAAGGAATGGGAGAGCAGGGGAATTGGTGGAGGGTAAGGTTTTCTTTCTTGACAAAATGCAGTGCACCAAATCAGACCTTCTGCCCAGGTCTCCTTCGCACCCAGCACCCTCTGCATTCTTGCCTGAGTTCTCAAGCACAACAGGGGGTGATATGATGGCTCAGTGGTTAGCACTGCTACCTCACAGCGCCAGGGACACACGTTCGATTCCACCCTCAGGTGACTGTCTGTGTGGAGTTTGCACATTCTCCCCGTGTCTGTTCAATTTAAATCCAGGAAAGAGAAAATCTTATTAAGGTAAAGTGTCAAGAGATATGGGCCCAAGGCAGGTATGTGGAGAAAGGACACAGATCAGCCACGATCTCGTTGAATGGCAGAACAGGCACAAGGAGCTAAATAGCCTCCTCCTGTTCCTGTGAATCTCCCATGATTAATATCCTGAGGGTTACCATTGACCAGAAATTGAACTGGTACTGACACATAAACACAGCTGCTACAACAGCAGCTCAGAGGCTAGGAATACTGCAGCAAGTAACTCACCTCCTGACTCCCCAAAGCCTGTCCACCATCTACAAGGCACAGGTCAGCGTGGTTATGGAATACTCCCCACTTGCCTGGATGGGAGCAGCTCCAACAACACTCAAGAAGCTTGACACCATCCAGGAGAAAGCAGCCTGTGTGATTGGCACCATGTCCAACACCTTCATTATTCACTCTTGTCACTACCAAGCACAGAGGGAGCAGTGTGTACCACAGACAGGATGCTGTGCGTGAGCTCACAATAGACCCTCCGATAGCCACTTCCAAACCTGTGATCGCGACCACCTCAAAGGACAGGGAGAGCAGATGGATGGGAACACCACCAGCAACATTTTGCCCACCAAGCCACACATTATCCTGACTTGGAAATATATCACCATTCCTTCCCCATTGCTGGGTCAGAATACCCATTCTAACAGCATGGAGATTGACACGCACTCCCTCCCCGCAGTCTAACATCACTGTGAGTGCTCACCCCCATTCTAACAGCACTGTGAGTGTTCCTCCCCCCATTCTAACAGCACTGTGAGTGTTCCTCCCCATTCTAACATCACTGTGAGTGTCACCTCCCCATTCTAACAGCACTGTGAGTGTGCCTCCCCCATTCTAACATCACTGTGAGTGTACCTCCCCATTCTAACAGCACTGTGAGTGTTCACCCCCATTCTAACAGCACTGTGAGTGTTCCTCCCCATTCTAACATCACTGTGAGTGTGCCTCCCCCATTCTAACAGCACTGTGAGTGTCACCCCCATTCTAACATCACTGTGAGTGTCACCTCCCCATTCTAACAGCACTGTGAGTGTACCTCCCCCATTCTAACATCACTGTGAGTATCACCCCCCCATTCTAACAGCACTGTGAGTGTTCCTCCCCCCATTCTAACAGCACTGTGAGTTCTCACCCCAATTCTAACATCACTGTGAGTGTCACCTCCCCATTCTAACAGCACTGTGAGTGTCACCCTCCCATTCTAACAGCGCTGTGTGTTCCTCCCCATTCTAACAGCTCTGTGAGTGTGCCTCCCCCATTCTAACATCACTGTGAGTGTCACCTCCCCATTCTAACAGCACTGTGAGTGTTCCTCCCCCCATTCTAACAGCACTGTGAGTTCTCACCCCAATTCTAACATCACTGTGAGTGTCACCTCCCCATTCTAACAGCACTGTGAGTGTTCCTCCCCCCATTCTAACAGCACTGTGAGTTCTCACCCCAATTCTAACATCACTGTGAGTGTCACCTCCCCATTCTAACAGCACTGTGAGTGTTCCTCCCCCCATTCTAACAGCACTGTGAGTTCTCACCCCAATTCTAACATCACTGTGAGTGTCACCTCCCCATTCTAACAGCACTGTGAGTGTCACCCTCCCATTCTAACAGCGCTGTGTGTTCCTCCCCATTCTAACAGCTCTGTGAGTGTGCCTCCCCCATTCTAACATCACTGTGAGTGTCACCTCCCCATTCTAACAGCACTGTGAGTGTTCCTCCCCCCATTCTAACAGCACTGTGAGTTCTCACCCCAATTCTAACATCACTGTGAGTGTCACCTCCCCATTCTAACAGCACTGTGAGTGTTCCTCCCCCCATTCTAACAGCACTGTGAGTTCTCACCCCAATTCTAACATCACTGTGAGTGTCACCTCCCCATTCTTGTTCCCCCCATTCTAACAGCTCTGTGAGTGTTCCCCCCCCATTCTAACAGCACTGTGAGTGTCCCCTGTTGATTTGTCGTTTTCAAGAAGGCAGCTCAGCACTGCCTCCTCCTGGGCAACTACTGGTGGGCATTAAATGCTGATGTAATTGGTAGTGCCCACATCCCGTGAATCAATTAAATAAATTCCAATACTTGATGTAAATGCAACAGGTTAACCAGGGGAATCAAACCCAAGCATACAGAAGAACTGTACATTGTTCCTTTTCAGATAACAGCCTCGTTCTCTTCCAGTGTCTCAACTGAATCAGCCTCTGCCACACTCTCAGACAGCATTCCAGACCCTTGCTGCGCTATTAAGTTTCTCTCACTCTCTGAAGAAGTTTTCTGAAAGTTTTCTTTTGGGCAAGAATGAAATACAATCAATCCATAGTCTGTGAGATGAGAGATTTTGAAGAAATTTATAGGATAATAAACTCCATTGATGCAATAGCTTCATAGGTTTTGAGTCGGCTTTTAATCATCTAAGTCGATATGGCATGCTTTAATGATGGACAAAGTTGCTCAGAAATGTGTCAAACTGATTTTAAAAAAATCTACAACAAGATCCTGAAAGGATAGGTAACGGTTCAATGGCAAGGGAAACAAGAATATACATTTGTTATGGACCAGGCCAGACCCCCTCACAACATTTTAAGAAAGCAGCCCAGATCCTATCTGTGCTGGTTGTTTTAAGCAGGTGTACAGTGGATATTCCAGGAGGGATGCAACTGGTTCAAACCATGTAGTTTTAAACAAAACAGAATTTATTTCCAAGTTTACCGAATATAAAATAACTTAACCTGTCCACACACTGAACAGATCAACCCAACTTAATGATGCTGTTCCAAATATGTGTAACAATCCCTATAAACACCCCTTCTCACAAAAGGTAAAATCAAACCAGGGTCTTACAGGAGCGATGTCAGAGAGAAGGAGGATCCGCATGGAGCTGCTTCTTTGGCTCCAGCAGCTTCACAACTGACTGACTGCTTTCAGTGAACATTCCTGATGAAGGGCTTTTGCCCGAAATGTTGATCTTCCTGCTCCTCGGATGCTGCCTGACCTGCTGTGCTTTTTCAGCACCACTCTAATCTTGACTCTTGTCTCCAGCATCTGCAGTACCCACTTCTGCCTGCTTTCAGTGAACAGCCAGAACAAACCGAACCAAACCAGAGAAAAGCTGAGCTGGCAGAACTGGTCACTCCCCTTTTGTTGTACAAGTGTGTTTATTTTTAAACTTGAGAGCCTTCTGCCTGAGGCAGTATCTGTTAGCTCTAACCAAACTGACCCTAAAACCCTTCAAACCTTGACTTTTCGGAATCACTGCTTTAACGACCTCCCTGATAAAGTCAAGGACAACATAAACCTTGTTCAAGGAGTAGCTTCATCACACACTGTCAATGTTTTGTTAAAATCTAACACTGGAAGCAATAATGAGTCTTACTCTACAAGATGACATTGGGACTTTAAACGAATCGGTGATGGGTATGACAGGGAAACAGGTCAAAATGATTTGCTGAGACAAACTAATAAAATCTACATAGGGAATAGAAAAATTGGATTATCTCTTAATGTAAAGAAAACAAACATCATTGGCATTTGTGAATCATCTAGCAGCTGAGATCATGACAATTGGAAGAGATGCATTTTTTTTGTATTGATCCTGGGGATGTGGGTGTTTCTGGATCTGTCAGTGAAGATCACAAGGTGCGGATGGCTGAAGACCTTTTAGAAAAACAAATGAGAGGTTGAAGGGATGGTCAGTTCCATCTTACTGTAACTAAAGCACCTTATGAGTACTCCTGAATAACTTGGTTTCATTATCACATAGATAAAAAATTATGATCAATTTATTCATTTTCCAAGTCAGGTACCCTGTTATAAAATAATTGGGCCAAAATGTGTGGTAATTGTTAAAACAGATGCTGGGCACAATTCCAAGAGCTTTAGTTTGTTATTGATTCAGAATTCAACACCTGCCAAACCACCTGGGTGGGATGCTGTTCGGGGTTTGATAGACCAAATGGCCTCTTTCTACACTGCAGGGAGTCCGTGATATTCCTGGTTCAACATAGTTTAGCAAAAATGGGAAACAGGATGTTCAACTCTGGCTGTGTGTGTGTGTGTGTGTGCGTGTGTGAAAGAGAGAGAGAGAGAGAGTGTGTGTGTGTGTATGTGTGAGTGAGAGAGGGTGTGTGTGTGTGTGGGAGAGAGAGTGTGTGTGTAAAAAGATAACATTCCTTTTTGGCTGTGACATTGGCAACAATTTCCTGCAAACTGCAGGATTACCTTCCACCAATATTTACTGTTGGCCTGAACATTTAGGATGGCTCAGTGGTTAACACTGCTGCCTCACAGTGCCAGGGACCTGGGTTCGATTGCACCCTCTGGTGACTGTCTGTAAGGGATGTGCTGGTTAGGGTGAATTGGCCATGGGACATTACCCACAGTATCCAGAGTTGTGTAGCCTAGGTGGGTTAGCCATGGGAAGTACAGGGTTACAGGATAGGGGGGAGATGGGTTTGGGTGGGATGTTGTTAGGAGGGGTGGTATGGGCTCAATGAGCTGAATGGCCTGCTTCCAAACTGTAGGGATTCTATGATTTGCATTAAAAATCTGAATCTTACAATTTGTATGTTGTAACTCACTCACAGTATCCATTAATCCAAATGTAGAGATATATATAAAAACCAACTGAGCCCCTCAATTAGATTCCAGCCTTTAATTCAGTTCGTATTATCCATTACTGTACAAATAAAGAATCACAGAAGTTGATTAGATTCAAGCTTGTAACCCACTTTGATATGACCATTAGCTTTCCATAAAAATTCTAAATCCTACAAAAAACATTTCCAAAAATAACGGCCTAAGATTGTGACGCCAACTAGAAAACATACAGTAATTCCTGGCTCTCTCCATGGGAATATAGATGTCATCAAACAACATAGTTTAAGGCCAAATAAATCACACCCCCCGATTGGTGTCCGTAAGGGAGACTGTCATTGTCTCTCATTGCGTACAGACTTCCCTATAGAGTTATAAATCAGGAGAGGCTGACAGTTCATGTTCTGAGAACCAAAACAAATAGTGAGTCAAAACCATGACAGAAGATGGGGGATGGTGGCAGAGTAGAAATAATTTGGTGCAAGCCCAAGTTTAATTAATTTGGGTGGCATGGTGTCTCAGTGGTTAGCATTGCTACCTCACAGCGTCAGGGACCCGAGTTTGATTCCATCTTCAGGCGACTGTCTGTGTGCAGTTTGCACATTCTCCCCGTGTCTGATGAGTTTCCTCCCACAGTCCAAAGATGTGCAGGTTAGGGTGGATTGGCGATGGGAAATTGTCCACAGTGTGCAAGGCTGTGTAGGCTTGGGGGTGTTAGCCATGGGAAATATAGGGATAGGGTAAGCAGTTGGGTCTTGGTGGGATGTTCTTTGGAGGGTTGGTGAGAACCGATGGGCTGAATGGCCTACTTCCACACTGTAAGGATTCTATGAAGAGAAAGTTGCATTTCAATGGTTACAGTCACCCAACCACAATGGGTTAAAGCATAATTATTGACAGAACTAAAAATTATTGCTATTGTAAAATATTTATTTAAAAATTAATATGGCTCCATGAACATTGATACAATGTGTCTGATTGTCAGTATTAACTGGAGTGGTTGATGAGACAAAGAAGGAAGTTGCATTGGTAGACCATCTTATCAAGTCAAAGATGCTGCATAATCAACCTGTCGCTTAGCAACGACATCATTGTCATGTCCGCCAATACACCAAGGCATATACAGCAGAGTATCACAAAGAGCAGATGAGCTGAGTGGCAGGATCATCTGTTTTTGGAGACTTTTTCCTTAATCAACCCGTTCAGAGATGTGATCACTCACCTGTGGATCAGATGGATGGGACTTGAACCCAGGCCTCCTGGCTCAGAGATAGGGACACTACCACTGCACCACAAGAGCTTTCTATGTTTTTGCAGCTGATTGAAAGTTTGTTAAAATATTTTCTTGAGAACTCTGCCGACACAGGCAGACAAAGCCTCTCACTTTTGTGACTGTAATAGTCATCAATTTTTTCGAATGTCTATTTTATCCATTTTATTAAGATATAGGGAGTCACAGTGGGTAAAATGAATGAGCTCAACGGCCACCCAGGATCTCAGCAAAGGGTGGAATAGGTATAAACAATGACTGCAGATGCTGGAAACCAGATTTTGGATTAGTGGTGCTGGAAGAGC